>NC_034605.1:55412668-55417733 GCF_900095145.1 Mus pahari | reverse complement strand
ACACACACACACACACACACACACACACACACACACACACACACACACAGACATAGAGAGACATAGAGGAGAGAGTCCAGAGAAAGAAAGAGTTCAGAGAGAGAGAGACAGAGAGAGGCAGACAGACAGAAAGAGATGCACAGAAGAGTCCAGAGAGAGAGAGAGAGAGAGACAGAGACAGAGACATACCTGCCAGAGGGTGTCGAACTTCTTCCCCTCAGGGATGGAGAGCTTCCCTGTCTTGTCCCTGTCAATGCGATAGTGCAATACCTTTCCTTCGTGTAGCAGGCACAGAGCATAGGAGCCACTGTTGTCTCTGGCCCTGATCCTATGAGAGAGAGAGAGCATGCCATATTACCCCTACTGTGACCTTCTGACCTAGGAAGCAGTACCCTCACTACAGCTGGTGGCCCTGGTGGGCAGCAGCTGCTTTCCATCACCAGCAAGCAGGCAGGTGGTGGGCACACGGCACCCAGTCCTAGAGATGACAGGAAGGCTCCGTACCAGAGCCAGTGAGTTACCCAAAGGGAAACGCCAAGGGTTGGAGATGGACCATGACAAAGGTCCAGCAGGGCCATGGTGCTTTGGAGATCAGTGAAAGAGTTTGGGGTGTGTGTGTGTGGCTCGGGGCCACAGGCACAGGCTTTGGGGTGTCCGTGAAGCCCCTAGACTCAGGTGAAGGGCAGATGAGGAATCCAGTGAGCATATTAACAGAAGTTTCTGGAGCACACATGGAAGATTATGAATGATTCTACTCCCATGGTCTTCTTCCTTTTCTTTTCAGTGCCAAGGCCGGGTTTAAGACACTGTTTGACATTAGCAGGTGGCATCCCCCACCTGAGACGGGAATGGTAGGCACATGGCATGAGGCAACATAGACAGCCCGAGGCCTGAGGCGTCTGTAGGTGAATGAGACTTCATTATTCCACTGGCACCAGGAGCTACATGTAGGACTCCAGGCCCCCTTGCAGAATGACAATACACAGATACACCCTTGAATCTTGAGACTCAGGCACCAGGCAGTCCTGACATCAGAGGAGGAATCGGTACTCCAGAAGGCCCCGGAAAGGGTGAGATTCAGGTTGGCATGGCAACAGGAGATGTGACTCTCCCAGTTCAGAGTCTCGTTTCTCTGAGGATAGGCTATATGCTGCCTTTCCAGAAACTCATGTGTTCTAATCATGAGATCTGGGGAAGGACGAGTCGAGTCCATGGGACATCTGTGCAGTCTGGGAGTCCCTGAGGCCTCTGCATTTGCTAAAGGAAGGGAGATGAATCTTCAGAGCATTCAGCATGAACGCACTGGACTTGGGAGGAGCTCTATCAGGTCCCAGCAGCCTGGAAAAGGGTGTCTGTAAACTGGGCTGATTTGTACAGTTTTCTCCAGGCACACGAGATCAAGGCCACAGCCATAGTTCAGGCTGAGCTGACCTTGGGACCGGAAGTGACCTCACTTCCCTTTCTCCTGCCATACCCAGGAGGAGGTTGCAACTTTCGAAATGGAGCTTGCCTGGCAGAGTGGCCAGGGCTCCCTCCAGGCCCCTGCTTGAAGCTCGGGGAAGCTGGTGAAGGATGGAAGATCCTTCTTGGCCATAGCAGCTTCGTGTTCTGAAATTTCACCACTGTGGAAACACCTCCTCCCTCCTACAGTGAGTCACCAGCACTCTGAGGTGCCAACTCCTTTGGGATGACTATGTGGCTGGTTAAAGCCTTGTTGGTCATTGGGTAACGCCCAGTCACACAATAAAACACCATCTATGAATAGAGGGTTGAGCCTGTTTTCTAGGGAAACCATTCACAATGTGTATGTATAGACACAAATGGCTTGCAGAAAGGACAATGTGTGAAAACACACACACACACAACACATACATACATATATGTAAGGGGCTGGGATATGGTTCAGTGGGTGAGAACACTTGCGGTAAACCAGGTTGAGCATGTTCGCATGTCTGTAAGCCCAGTGATGAAGGTTGGAGAGAGACCGATGCTTCGAGCTCCCAGGCTGACCAGCCCAGCTGAAGCAGTCAGCATCTGCTCAGAGAAAGGCCCTGTTTCAGGAGAATGAGTGGAAAGTGATAGAGGAAGATTCTGGAAATCTTCATCAGGCATCTGCATTTGAATGCATGGGCAGGCACATCAACACACATAAGTAGGCATAGGAGAGAGAGAGAGAGAGAGAGAGAGAGAGAGAGAGAGAGAGAGAGAGAGAGAGAGAGAGAGAGAGAGAGAGAGAGAGAAGGAGGAAGAGGAGGAGGAGGGGGGGAAGGGGGAAGGGGGAAGTGGGAATGTAAGGGGAGGATAATGAGGAGAGGAGGAGAGCGTAAGGGGGAGGGTAAGGGGGAGGAGGAAATGTATATGTGTATGTACATGCATGTGTGGGTATGTGTATTCATGTGCACATGCAGGTATGTGCAAGGATATATATGAAGTCAGAGGTCCACACTGGGGTCTTCCTTTATTACTACTCTCTGCTTTACTTTTTGAGACACGGTCTCTGACTGAACCGGGTCACCACGCTCCTGAGAGTCTCCTATCTCTTCCTCAGTACTAGGATAACAAGCGTGCCTGTGGGTTCTGGGGTCTGAACTCAGGTCCCCAAGCTTGCGAGACAATCACCTCACTGACTTTGCCATCTCCCTGGCTCATCATTTGACCCTTGCCACCCAATGGTTTCCTTGAAAGAAGTAAGTGAATGGATCTGCAGTTTGCTCTCAAGAAGTGCTAGTCTTGGGGTGACGCCCTGAGGCTCAGGCTGGATCTCGTGCCAACTGGCCTTACTAGAGACCTTGTTCTTCCTTGGCACGGCTCCTCCAGGGGCTGGTTCACGGCTCGGCAGACAGACCTTGAACCCGCCCCTCACAGATGTGAGAGAGGAGAGTGTGACTTTTGCTGGAAGGGCTTGACCTTCTTCTCTACCCTTGTGTGCCTTCCAGGGCAAAAGAATGTGTGGGTGGTGGTGAGACCGGGCAGTGAGTGGAGGGTCTGGGAGATAATGAGACACAGTAGGCTGCAGTGTGTAATCTAGGGATGCAATCTGCATCTGATGCGGAGAGAGCAGAGCAGCAGGTTCACCCCAGCCTGAGGACCACTCATTCTCTGTGGCTATCGTCCAGGGGCATCTGTGGTGGGGTCAGAGTTGAAAGGGGAGGGAAAATGTCTGAATGGACAGGAGAGAGGATGGATGGTGAGGGTGGGAGAGGAGGGGACAGGAAGGAAAGAGGTGAAGAGAGAGGGGAATCGTAGGTGGGGAAAAGATCATCGCTCAAGAGCTAAGAGTGCATAGTAGCTTTTCCGGGAGGGCTAAGGAAAACAGGAGATAGGGATCCTAGAGTAAGTGACATTCGGTACAGAAACGCTGTATCTGCCAACACCTTAAAGTAGCAACACTGGGTGTTGTCTGTGCAGACCCTGAGAGCAAGATCAACCCCTAAAGCCACCCAGATCTGAGGCACGCCAAACTTGTGTTCTCCACCTGTGCATCTTTTAAAACATCTTCCACAAATGTCTCTCCCTGCCCTGTGGAGAGGTGCAGTAGGTAAAGTGCTTGCCTTGCAGCCAGGATGAACTGAGTTCACCCTTTAGAATCCCTATTGAAATGAACAGACAAGCCGGGCAGTGGTGGCACACGCCTTTAATCCCAGCACTTGGGAGGCAGAGGCAGGCGGATTTCTGAGTTCAGGGCCAGCCTGGTCTACAAAGTGAGTTCCAGGACAGCCAGGGCTACACAGAGAAAGCCTGTCTTGAAACCCTCCCCCTCCAAACAAAAACAAACAAACAACAAACAGCAAACAAACACAGCCAAGTGTCCTGATTTGTGCTTGCAGTCCCCGTGCTGGGGAGGCAGAGGCAGCTGGATCTCTGGGACTTGCAGGTAGATGTCCTAGCATAATCAATAAGCCCCAGGTCCCAGGGTGAAAGACCCTGCTCAACAACTCGGTGGGCAGCTCTGGGTGGGGGTAGGACTACCTCCTGAGGCTGACCGCTGGCCTGTACAAGGCAGGCAGGCATACATCCAGCCCCTCGCTGCTTTCTCTTTGTCTCTCTGCTCCAGTCCCTAGGTAGAGAGCCTTTATTGTGGCTTCTCTTCCAGCTTCCCCGGGCCTCTGAGCAGCATCAGTAAACTGAGACTGGCATCAGTCCACAGCTGTCTTTGAACTTTCCCTTCAGACGGGCTAGGATGCTGTTTTTGATGGCCCTGGCGGTAAACCCACACAGATCAAATGAATGACCTGCTTTGATCACCCATACCAGTGTGGGGAGACTGACTGACTGAACTTGGCTTTCGCCGTGGCCCAGGAGGCTGACAACTGCCGCTGTCTCATTCCTTAACGAACAAAGGGAAGGATCTCTTTGATGCCCACAATGTAATTTTAAAAAGTAGGCATAGACCACCACATGACCTGGAACTTGAGGAGGCAAACCTGTTTGGCAAATGAAAGCAACAGCACGGGCGAGAGATGGGTCCCTGAGACTCACTGGCCAGGAAACCTAGTCTAATTGATGAGCTCCAGGTCCTACTGAGAGACCCTGTCTCAAGGAACAATGTGATTGGCTCTTGAGAAGTGACATATAAGGTTGACCTCTGCCCTCTGTATTCATGCACTGTCATGTACACCTGCATGCGTTTGCATGTGCACACACACACACACACACACACACACACACACACCACACCACAACACACACCAAGGTTATAGGGTTGAGGACAAACACAATTACCAGCACTACAGTGGGCAGGAGCTGGCCTTCAGGATAGCAGCCACCACTTGAATCCTGAAGGAAGGCACTTGAGCACAGGACATTCAGTGTCCCCACAGTTGAGTATCAACCAAATATGAACTCAAAAAGATCACCCCAGAAGTAAGTAAGCATGAGTTATGAGAAAAGAGGCATCAGATAAGAGAGACATGGAGGAAAATTATATATATATATATATATATATATATATATATATATATATATATATATGGATATACTCAGTATTAAAACCATAAGAAATGGGATACAAACTAGTGATGCATGGAACACTTAAAGAAACAAAACAGGAATCACCAACCAACCA
>NC_034605.1:55389004-55411504 GCF_900095145.1 Mus pahari | reverse complement strand
GGAGTGGCATGTTATGTCGCAGGCTCTGTAGCATGTGAACCTGGATGGCTGACCTTTTCCCTGACATAGAAAGCATGATGATGCACGCTTAGCATGATGACGTATGCTTAGTATGATGATGTATGCTTAGCATGATGATGTATGCTGATCCAGCCAGACACAGGGCTCTCTTGTTGAATTAATAACTGCTTCTGTGTTCCTTTTTGTTCTTCTTCTTTGCACAATGTATGTCACCAGTCAGAAAATAGGAACTGTGCCTCACACAGCAGTTGAGTGACTTCCTGGCTTGATGACCGCACACATAGGAAATTTACAGCTCTTGGGAATACAATGGTAGCCTGCTGCCTCTATGGCTGCCCTGGGGACTCCTATACTTTGTGCAGTTCTGTCAGTAACCCCCTGCAGGCTCTGGCTGAAGGCCTGACACTTTATTCACCCTTGAATTCCTTGGTGTGAAGGGGACTCAGGAGATGAAGGACGTGGTAATGAGTCTCGCCTGTTGCCCTGGCATTCCATGTGTAGGAGGTGGCCATCCTAGAGCTTCATCATAGACGACTGGGAGGAAACCATGTGTGACAGGGCAGGTAGGCTGTGTTCGCTCTTCAGTGAGGAGGGAGCTTTGATGGCCTACTCCCATTGATTTGGCCTTCCCTGTCATTCCTCCACAGGCAGCTGGGAGATTATGGTGGGAAACAAACAGAGGGTGAGGAAGGAAAGAGAAGGGGGGAAGGCTTCCAGAACCTTCTGGGCTCACACCTGAGAGAAGGCGGCAGGACATTATTACTAACTCGGGTGCACCCTGTCCCAAAATGGAGGACTTGCTGTACACTGGACCATAAACAGATCCGAAGGAAATGGATTGTTTCTACCAAGAGCTCCTGTGTGGCCATCTCGGCGTTCTCCTTGCTGTAGTGAGCACTGAGAACAAGACAGGGTCGTAGAGATGAAGAGTGCTCCATGCATGAGTTCACACCCAGCAGGGGTGTGTACAGAAGTGACACAGAGACCTTGCTGAGTACCTCACGACAGGACAGAGGGACGGAGAAGACACGGGTCTGTCTTAGCATGAG
Source organism: Mus pahari (assembly GCF_900095145.1). Lineage (NCBI taxonomy): Eukaryota > Metazoa > Chordata > Mammalia > Rodentia > Muridae > Mus > Mus pahari. The sequence continues at coordinate 55,410,434 of NC_034605.1, read as the reverse complement.
TGGCGTGGAAGCTGGCACCCAGAGTGACCTGTGCATCTTGTATTATGCTCACAGCACAGCCAAACACAGGATACCTGCCCAGATTCAGGACTTTGAATGGCCCATCCCAACATCTACCCCATCTATGAACTGCCAGGCTGGTCCTATAGATCCAAAACTACAGGACCTCCATGACATAGGGCAACAACAGGAGATCTGAGGGGAATCCCAGTGAGGTTCCAGTGTTGAGAGAGAAGCAGAAGCCAGAGACTTTGCACAAGAGCAACAAATCATTACAATGAATATTTGCAAGCACAGAAGTGTGAACAAAAGGGTATGCTCTGGGACACACTGTGACATACTACAGCTTCCATGAGATATTTTTTCCTCTGTTGGCAGGGAGTTTGCAAGAGTGGGGGAGGGCACAAAGGAGGGGGGAGATGAGCGAAATTGGGGTGCAGGATTTAAAATTCATGAAGAACCAATAAAAGGTTTTTAAAAAGAGAAATAATTAAGACAATCTAAAAATAATCTTCATTTTACTATTATTTTTATGTCTCTGTGTGTTTTATCTGCACATGTGTCTGTGCACCACAAGCAGGCCTAGCTCTTGCAGAGTCCAGAAGATCCCCTGGGACTGGAGTTACAGACAGTTGTGAGTTACCATGTGGGTGCTGAGAATTGAGCTCAGCTCTTTTGGAAAAACAGCCAGTGCTCTTAGCCACTGGGCCATCTTTTCAGCACCTTAAATAATTTTTTTTCTTTTAATATCAGAAGTAAGAGGAAATTCTTTAGCTAGATGCAAATGCAGAGTGAAAACCTATATTTCTAGGAAGACAACCTGATGCTGATCATGTTGCCTGACCGTGAGACTTCACCCCTGAATCTGAGAATGTTTCACTGGAAGGAATGGGGTAGTGGTTCCCAGAAGGCCTCTGTGTAGGTGACAAATGCAGGCATTCCTACAGCACTCCCTGGGCAGGTGCATCTTTAGACAAGAAGGCTTACCCACACAAGGACAGCTCCCAGCCTCTCTGCACCACAGACCATTTACTACTCTGCTCAGCTACACTGCTCAGTTGCTCCAGAACCTTCTGAATTTAGGCTCACATTGACCCACTGCAGATACCAGGTCAAGAATCCAAGATCCAGGCCTCCACATTATAGAGCTGTCCAGACTGGAGACTGAAGAACTATTTCTGTTCAGACAGAAGATTCCTGGGGGCCGCTGACCAGTCAGTATAGAGAAATCAGCAAGCCCTAGCTTCTTTGAGAGACTGTTTCTCAGAATACATGGTGGAAGGGAGGGCCAGCGAACAAAGGCGGTTGCTGCGCAAGCCCGGTGACCCGGGTTCAATCCTTGGGACCCCTGTAAAGGTGGGAGGGGAGAACTGACTCCATGAACGTTGTCCTCTGACCTCAACTGTGGCACAAGTGCTCCCCCCACCAGCATGCACACGCACAATAAGAAATAAGAAGGAGTTACTAAGATATATAAGGTAGAAAGCAACTGTAGAGATGCCCAACATCCACCTCTGACCTCCATATGCAAGTGCACATACATTTACATGCATTAGCAGGAAAACCTACACACACAGGAAATCGATTGCCTAGAGATTATAAGCATCAAGTGCTTCTAGAACATCAGTGAATTTCTAGGGCAGGTTAGATGAGATCCCAAGACTTCTCATTACATGTGTGCAAATATTCCTCCATCAGAAATACCCCCAATCCAAAGAACTTCTGGTCTCACCACGAAAAACAAACCCAACCCTCTTGGGACTGAACACCATTTCCTTTAGGCACGATGTCACACTTTATGGGCAGACTAGACAAAACACATGGTGGGTCACAAGTGACATCAACTCCTGTGTTGGTAGATGATGATGTGTGACACCTTCCTGGGGCCACCTGGGTTCTAAATGGGAAAGCTGTTAGCTCCGGGGGGGGGGGGGAGGTAGGGAGATGGTTTGTCACTCACAGGAATTTTCCGTTGGTCTTTGACCCTATGAGGACCGTCTGTTCTGATTCATCTCTGGAGATGTTGCCATGGAACCAGGGCATCTTCTCATGGGCCGTGGTGGCGATCAGCTTCTCCAGTTGGGGCTTCTGGCTGATGATGGCTTGCTCCAGAGCCTGGCCCTGCAGTGATTGGAGAGAGACTGAGCTGGCCAGGTAGAAAGACCTTAGACCCATCTGTCCCAGGTCCTATCAACACCAAACTCGGCTTCCCCCTAGGTCATCTTTCTCTCATTCATAAGGAAACCAATAAGACTTGTATATTACTTGCATATTGTCAACTGTATAAATAAAGGAATATGCTTTGGAATGAAGAGATGAGCCCTTGAAAAGCCATGCCAAAATTTGAGTATGTAGATCATAAACCAATGGGCTAAGAGAATAGATCCTCCAAAGACAGCTCTATATTCAAACTCAGGTTTCAGTGTGAAACCTAGTAATTTCATAACAGGCAAGGAGCTGCAAGATGTGTGTGAGGTTGGGGGTCCTGAGTAAAGATGCTGGCTGCTGAGCCTGACTGTCTGAGCTTGACTCCCGGGACTCATGAGGTAGAAGAGAGACTGACCCCTGCAGGTCATGAGGTAGAAGAGAGACTGACCCCTGCAGGTCATCTGACCTCCGCATGCATGCTGTAGATCTGTAGGCACCCGCCTCCAACACACGAAATCAATACAGGCAACCAAAGAAAGTTTAAAAGGATGACGTGTGTAAGGAAGGCACCTGGGGCTTCATGTCTGCCAGGGTCCGACTGTGTCCATGGTCCCATCTTCCCCACCCCAACACTCCTGCAGGAAGGCCCTCAGAGGAGGCCCAGGCGAGCAGCCTGGACCAGGAAGAAACGAGGTGGAAATAAAAACATGGAAATGGATTAGGTGCGGAGAGGACTGATTTCCTTTTCCTTCCTAGTGAGAGAACAACAGATCTTGGTCCTGAATAGCTAGAGTTGGATTTCCAAAGAATAAAAAACTCAAAAGAATAAGATTAAAACACAACCTTCTCCTTCGTGGTGAAGGGAGGAGGGCAGAGAGCAGAGGCGGGTGTGAGGACTCCTCTCTGGTCCCATGAGCAGATGGGGTGGGAAGAAAGGCAGTGAAGGGCAGTGCTACAGGCGTCTGCTCTCCTAGTCTGTGTGTTAAGGAGGCACAGGCTTCTGAGTAGGTTTAGAGAGCTCTGTGGTCTCTGGCCCAGCAGACTCACCTGAAGGTTCCAGGTCTGTTTCACATATTCCCTGATGAGGTTCTCCTTCAGGTCCTCAAAGGGTCCGGTCTTGGGCTGTACCCCCGGGGGTCGGTTGAAAGGCTCCTTGAGGAGGCAGACAAGGCCATCAGGTTCTTGGGAGTGGTAATGGCAGAGGTCTGCCGGGCTGGCATGGGCCCTGCCCCCGGAGATGGCGTAGGTGCCATTAAGTTCCCTCTCGATGGTGTAGTGGTGTGCCTTCCTGTTGTGAGCCACCGACAAAGCGAAACCACCCAGGTAATTGCGGCTCTGGCGTAGCAGGTAGAGCCCATCCGTCATGCCTCCCTGGACCAGGTAGTCTTCCGCCTCTTCCCGGGTGATGTTGCCAAAAAAGTAGGTCAGGTGGTTGGCGCTGTCCGCAGCATTGCCCGCCATGTCTGCACCCCTTCAGAGTTCTGGGCAGTGTGTGGAGAAGTACCTGGGGCCCCCAAAAGACAGGAGAGTCACAATGCGGAACCCAAACTGCAAGAGACACTGGCTACGACCACCAGAGCCGTCTCCACAGGGATTCAAGCTTTGGGTGGTTACAACTGGTGTGTGTGTTTGGTATGTGGTACTTTCCTATTATTACCTAATTCCCACAGTCTCCCAATACACATCCTGTGGTTAGCTAACCAAACCCCACGACCTTCGACGAAGGTGACCCAATTCACTATCATTCTTTCTTTCTAGTTAATACAAGGAATTCTAAGAAGAAACACAGAAAAAGAGAAGTGCACAGTAGTCTTTGGACACAGTCCTCAAGGGCGTACCCTGAGGGTAGGCAGTGGTCCATGGGACAGAACCGGTGAGAACTCAAAGCCCTCGATGGGCCCCAGTAGGCACAGAACGTGCTAAGAAAAACTATGCACCCCTCTTCAGTCTCTTGGGTTTTAAGTTACCCAAGATGACCTTGAACTCAGTCAGTATATAGTCAAGGATGACCTTCAACTTCTAATTCCCCCACCTCCCTCTCCCCAGTTTGAGATCAGAGGCATGAACTACCATATCTGGTTTATGTGGTACTGGGGTGTAACCAGGAACTTCACGCATGCTGGAAACGCACTCTACAGCTGAGCTTCATCCCAAGGCTGTGGGGCCTACTTCACATAAACAAGCACTGTAGTCACACCTCAGACAGCCATAGGTATGGCCTCCTTACCACAGGCTTTCTCATCTCCTGCCTGGGGTGGAAAGAGCAGCAAGAGGCTCCCTGAATTATAACCAGTGACATCTCCCCAGAGTGCCCTCTCTGGCCTTGGGTGCCACTAAGAGAAACATCCTGAGCCCTGGTTGGTTCAGTCTACCTCCCCTGCATAGCAGATGACCAGTCAGTAGGTGGAGGTGTGTGAGGAGCTTGGCATGGGGAGACACTAATGAGGAACACACTCGGCAGAAGAGAAATGAATGCATGGACACATTTGTAAATGGAAAAAGACACATAGCGCCACCCAGAACGTGTTCAAAGCGTGTTTAAGTAAAAAATGCTGGTCATCTGGAATATGCTGGTCAAGGAAATCCTTTCATCTGGGGAGAGAGCATTTACCTCCCGGTGTTTTCAAACTACCTCTCATGCACACAACATACTGTAAACACATATCCCACACATACCACATGCATGTACCACACACACACACACACACCACATAGATTCCACATATTACATGCACACACACTACATGGTACATACAACATCAACACATCACGTATCACAGGTGCACACAGACATAACATATAGCCCACGTGTACCACATACAGTATGCATACACAGCCAGCACATGTACCCAGAATACACAAGCACACCACACACTGGACACACTTAACACAGCATACACACATACCTCACATACACACACCACCACGTGAACACATATAGACACACCACACTCATGCACATGGAGTTAGATGACTTTCTCTCTGAAAGTCATCCTCCTCTGTGTGGCTGCACAACTCAAAGATGCCATGTGGGCACAGGTGACATGGTGTCCTAACACCGTACCCTGAGGCAGCCCCACAGAGGTGAATTCTGTTGTTTTCCAATAGTCCACGGAATGTAGGGCTTCTTCTAATATTTCACTATTATCAAAAGTCCTTTGTCCGGCCAGTTTCCAAGATTTCATCTCGGTCCCCACACAGTAACAGCAAACCTTTGTCTTCTCGGCCCACCCATATTGTCACATCCTTCTCTCGGCCAAGTCCTCCCACCTCTCCCCATCCCCCCACTGCCCAGCACTCCTCAGCTTGTCTGTATTACACCTTCTAGGGACCTTTGATCCTCAAACAAACAAAACTAAAGAGATTCAGCTTTTCCCTTACTCTTGGACACAGCCTTGGTACTTCCATAATCGCCACCTCTTGAGGAGCCAGCATTATCTGACACGTGTGCTCCTCCGGGCACCACTGAAGTCATTGTACCAACCACTGTGGCTTGCATGTCACGTCTGAGCTCCCCTCTTCTGACAGCAGAGAGAGCTCATAGCTCACAATGCTGTCATCACCCTCAACAGTCCTGAGCCTCTTGCTCTTCCTTCTCAATGCAACGCTATCTTTGCATAGCTCGACAAGTGTGTGAAGCCACTTGTAAAAGCATTAACTTGAGGAAGATAGCAAGGCCCCAGTCCCAACAAACCAGCCCCTACTCCTCCTCACTGTGCCTTGCCCAGCACTGGCCAGTACTTACCTCTGCACACACCTTACAGATAGCTCTGCAGCCGTGAAGTATATGGGGAGCCATTAGAACACAGTAAATCTCTCCCTCTCTTGGGGCCTTTTAGGATGTAAATTACGCATAAAAGGCCTTAGGAGTATGGAAATGTATGTGTGAACACATGCTAGTTCATGTGGATGCTTTTGCATGTGTACCTTTAGAGGCCAGAGGTCAACTTCAGATGCTGTTTTCAATCACACTTTTGTTTTGTTTTGTTTTGTTTTGTTTGAAATAGGCCCAGAGCTTGCCAGATACTCTAAACTGGCGGGTTGGCAAATCCCAAGATCCTCCTGTCTCTACCTCTCCAGTGCTGGGACTATGTCAGGAGCCATCTAAGAAAGGCTAAAGGCTAGCAGGTGACTTTCCTAGAGTGGGCCACCATTTTTGCGTGGCCTATGATGGATGAGCTCAGAGAGACAAGACCACAAGAGATTTCCTGTCATTATTGCATAGTCTAATGATTCCTGGGCTTTAGCCCACCCCGTCGGGCAGATTTTCTGCAGATCAGTGAAGATGTATTCTCTTGTAGTAATGCTATGTAGACAAACCGATGATTTTGTAATTCCTAATAATGGTTATAATGGTTATATAGAATTCCTAAATTTATACAAGTAATTTTGAATCCTCTATTGTATGGAAGCAGCAATTAGAGTTCTGTAACTGTTCATGTGTCACAGGCTAATTGAACTAGGATAAGGAAGCAGGGTTGGAACAAATTTATGATGAGGAAAAAAAAATATTCCCTCTAGGAAAGCTGGGAACCCATTATCTGATAACTGAAGGTCATAAACAGGGAAGGGACATTTACTGCAGGTAAAAGGACAGAAGATAAAATATTGACTGGATTTATCTATACAAAACTTCAAAACTAATGAGACACAAGGCAAATAATTTGCCTCTTGACAAAACCACACTAACTTATGACATAAGAATTATTGTGTTAAACTTTTAATGAGCTTATGGATCTGGAAGATAGATTGTGATTGTTTATTTAGATACTAGGCTTAATGGAAACACGTGTAAACACCTTTGCTGTAACTCCTTGTTCGATTTATTGACTTGAATTAGTGTCTTGAACTCACTATGAACCCTTTACGGAATGTAAAGATGCATGGAAAACCATGCGATCTACTCTCCCGAGAAAGTGTAAGAACTAAGAACGATGTCGGTAGGACACAAAGCTTCTTTCATTCAGCAATAAAATGGAACAGGATTTTTTCTTTCCTTCACACACACACACACACACACACACACACACACACACACACACACACACAGAGAGAGAGAGAGAGAGAGAGAGAGAGAGAGAGAGAGNAGAGAGAGAGAGAGAGAGAGAGAGAGAGAGAGAGAGAGAGAGATGAGGCTTTTTTCTCAGCAATAAGGAGGATGAGGTTTTTCTTACTTAGGGGCCCTTTCTTACTTTCAGCAATAAGCAGGTAGAATCCTCTTATTTTTCTGAGCAATAAAGATTGGAGTTTATTTTTCATCCAGAATACATGAATTTTTTTTTTCTGTGTTGGCACTTTCTCAATGGAACCTGCTCATAGGAACTTTTGCTCTATCTACTGAATGTGTGTGTGTGTGTGTGTGTGTGTGTGTGTGTGTGTGTGTGTCTATGAAATGAATCAAGCCTCTTTTCCTTTTTCATCCAAAGTCTGCATGGGTCTATGAGTGTGATTGAATTCTCCCTTTCTCCCTTTCTTCCTTTTCCTTTCTTTCTTTCTTTCTTTCTTTCTTTCTTTCTTTCTTTCTTTCTTTCTTTCTTTCTTTCTTTCTTTTCTGGTTCACAAAGACTTAATAAGCTCCTAGTCTCTCCCCTGGCCAGCCAGGAGCTCCTGAGCTGGAGAGAGAAAAGCACTGGCTCTTAAGCCATTTTTCTTCTCAGTTCTCTGCTGCTGCTAGCAAGACTTTGTAGCCGGAAGCCAACGGCTTTTGGCCTTGGAAGAGCAAAGAGTTATACGCAGAAGAATTACCAAAGATAAATAAACTTTTGCCGCCTTGCTGCCTTTCCAGTGAGAACTAGTGCTGAAGGCTCCCTGCAGGACTACTAACACTTGTGTGCCACCAAGCTTAGCTGTTTTGCATGGGTTCTGGTTAGTGAACGCAAGCCCTTGTCCCTGCAAAGCAAGCAACGGACCCATGAAGCTACCACCCCGACCGAGGGTTTTTTTTTTCTTTCATATTTTGAGATCCCCTTAGCTGTTTGTCTTCCCTTCCTGCTTGAGTCTTCTCCATGGTCCAGTGTCACAAGGCGACCTCCCTTTAACACATCAACAGAGCTGGCTATGGAAGATATGAATGGGATCGTAATACCTTCATGCCTGGGGCAGCTACTGATGTTTGGTGGAGGGTGATAATTTTTTTTTGTTGACCGTAGTTTGCTGATTAAATGGATATCCAGTCTTTCTAGTGAGGTCAACGCTATGTGTTGGCTCAGCTAAACTACTCCTGGATTCCCAAGAGGTAGCTCGATCTTCCCAACTTCACTCCTTACCCTGACCCCTCATCTTGGGGGACCACCATATTGCTTGCTTCCCTAACAGAGGTGATAGCAACTGCAATAGCCAGTGAAGACGACGTTGAAGAGTGTTTCGAGCCTTCCCCCTCTCTGTCTTCCACACATCATCCCTGAGTCACAAAAGACTGTTCTTTCTCCAAGCATGGACACACACGGAGCAGACTAGGCCCAATCATCACCAATGTGGCCAAGGGCTGAGGGTCTAGAGGGAGTTTCACTGGCCAGTTGCTAGGGTTTGCCCTCAAGTACCTCAAAGGCCCGCCCACAGGTAGTCAAGACATTCTTCCTATACGTCAGTATCTCCAGCATGTGCATATTTTTCTTAATTTTCCCACATAATTTCATGTTGTATAAGCTTCTTTAAATATATATATATATATATATATATATATATATTTATATATATTTATATATTTATTTAAATATATATATATATATATCTCACCAACCCTGAAGCTGCTGCTCTGATCTCCTTGGGGTAGGCCAGGGATCAACAAACACAGCTGGGGATGGTCCCAGCTGTCCAGCATCTGTCCTAAGCTCCTGGCAAATGAGAAGTTTCTCTTCCACATGTGGTCTTGACACCCTCCTCACACTCTATTTACATATGAAGACAGCTGCATTGCTGCCCCATCCCACCCATTCGGTTCTCCAGAACCGTTCACAGTAGCATCTCCGAGCTGCTCAGCCTGGGTAGTCTTGACTGAGAGGCTGGAGCAGTCCTTGGTATGTGTGTTTAGGGTGGTGGGGACCTCTCTTCTACTACCACTGGATTAGTTGCGGTGACATGAACACAAATTTGATGCAGCCTGTCTTAGTACCTTTGGTTTCACTCATCCATTAAAATAACTCAATGTCCCCTCATTTATTTGATGATCGTTTTCAACAATGAGCAGACATTGCAGAAACTCCTCAGAGGAGACACATACATCTTCCCCTTCCTCATAAGAGTCCAAAGAATTTTGAGTCCACAAAAATTCACTCTAAGGGACCAATGGGTTTTTTTTAGACTTAGTTATAGAATATGGCCAAGGGGTTTATGGGTAGGAGAATGGAGGGCCCTAAAACAAGTACACTAGAAGATCAGTACCCAGCATGGATGATGGCTTCCCCAGGGCTACATAGCTAGAACTCCCATTCTCTAGTCTCTCCCATCCTACACACTCCAACCCTGCCCTGAGATGCCAAGCCATATGTACACATAGGTAGGAGCACAATTACAGATGACTAGGAGGGGTGTCTATAGTATTGCTTGAGGGTCCAATGACCCCGACCACACCTTCCTTCTCTGAGGTCACAGTCCACAGACTGGCTCCTGATGGACTCCTACAAGCAGGAGCAGCCAATCCGAGGAGGATGCCAGCTCTCTTTCTCTAAGCATGGTGCTGTACAACAGCAGAGGTCGGGAGGCCTAGAGGGGCTCTTGGCTATGATGATCTCTAAGCCTAGAAAGCAGCAGGGATGCAGAGCCGAAGCTAAACGCAAGCTCTGCGGGTGTCCCATCTGGTTCTACAGGACCTTGACACCTGTGCACCTCCCCAGCTCTCCTATGAACATAGAGGGCAGTGTCAGAGTGACTGTAGTGCTTTGGTTATGCATGGAAGATGGGTACCATGGCAACTGGCACCTCGGGATGGCAAGCTCTGAGAAGATAGGAAGAGTGGGTTTCACAGATATAAAGAGGAGGAATAGAAACACGTGATTTTTCAGGAAGGCATGTGCTCACCAAACATGGACAGACACATCAGGATGAAAAAGGTGGGATGGTCAGAAATGATGTCATCCCACCCTCAGAACACAGTTGGGTACCAAATGGTGTCATCCCACCCTCAGAACACTGTACCAGTTATGTCCAGAGCAGGGCCATGTTTCTTCATGGGCTAGATCCTTGCTAGGTTTAATAACCAGAGAACACTTCCTGCAGTCTTACAGATACTAACAGATATCCATCTTGGATATGCCCACGAGTCTATGACTGGCTTCCCAGGAGTCCTAGGACTCCAGGAATGAAATGCTAAATTCAGAGGCCTGGCAGCTATCTGTGTGCCTCTAGCTCAGACAGAAGCCCTCAGAGTTGATTCTCAACTCCTTCTGCTATAGGGAGAGGTCAACGGCTGTCAGAATTTGTAAAGCAGACTCCATGGGTGTGCAGAGTTGAGTATGAGAAGGGCCTGAACTTAGAGACCGCAGACATCAAAGGGCTAAGGCACACTTCCTAAAGGTGCCATTCCTCCAAAGCTGTAGTTTAGGTAATGGAGGAAGCCTAACGCTTTCAGGAAGCTGCCTTCCTACACGCTGGGCGGTTGTCCTCTCCCTCTGCTAGCCTTGAGTATCTCTCAGCAGTCATAACCAGTTACAGGGAAACATTTCACACTGACGTGTGCATGTAAGTGTGTGCGCATGTATGTGTGCATGCGATTGCGTGTGTATGCGCGCGTGTGCATGTGTATGTATGTGAGCATGTGTGTGTATGTATGTATGTATGTGTGTGAGAGAGACACAGACAGAGACAGAGAGACAGAGAAAAGAGAGAACCAGCCAGCCAGAAGACAGACAGAGAGAGAGAGAGAGAGAGAGAGAGAGCATAATCCATGTACATGTGACATCAGTTACCTTCCTCTCTTTCCACATTGTTTTCTGTAACACCATCTATCATTAAACCTAGAACTCCCTGGCTTGGGTAGACTGGCTATGGAGCTCCAGGGCTCTGCCTATGTCTGCTTCCCTAGCCCAGGGATTATGTTTGCCAGGCCTGCCCTTGTCATGGGTGACTGTCAGCCCATGTCCCCATGCTGCAGAACAAGCACATTACTCACCGACTGACTTCTGAACTTCCTTTCCCATTAGACAATCACAGCCAATTCTCCAGTCCCAGGACTAAGGAGGACTGTGTGACCTTTGTCCTATCACAGGCACCAATGAAGCACTATCTTGTCAATCAATGACCTCCAGAGACAATGAGCAACAGCCGTGCCTGCCCAGCTATTGAGCTAATTAAGGAATTGAATTTCTCATGGCAGGCTCAGGCAGATCTTAGATCCTAGAAAGCAGGTACCCAAAGGCAAACCACAGGCACAGCCAGCGACTAACAACTATCTCAACATACTGTCAAAAACCAGTGGTCTGGCTCTGGCAGTCTGGAGAAGGCTTTCTGGTACCCAGAATCCAAGGGAGAAGGAGAACTGAGGCGAGGAAAGAAGTTGCTGAAACACACATGTCTGAGGATATGTTCCGGGATGCTGCCAGCCTTCCCCATGTCCCCTCACATCTTCTCCATGTTTACAGAAAGGCCAGGGGCCAGAGTACTCTGCCTGGATCCCCTCAGAGCAGCACCATCTGAGCCCAAAACTTAACATCTACTGTGGTTGGGGTCAGGAATGAACCCCAGTGTTCAGGTTATTTTACCATCTCAAGCATCAGGGCTCGCACATCCTTGGTGCCATATCTTTCTCTTTTCTTCCTCTCTCCGTTTCATCCATCCCTCTGACCTTGGTCCTACTTTCCAATGCATGACACTAAATATAGTTACTTCCTATGATGAGCCATAGATACTTCCCACATAAGTGTCTAGAATTTACAAATTTTCAACCACTCTTTCTCGGGGAACTTTTAATCCCCTGGAGATCCCCTGATTAACTTCCGCTGGCCAGACAAGGAACAACCTTGTAGCAGATATGCGTCTGTTTAAAGAAACAACTCCCATCCGTTGTCAATACACTGACATTGAGTTCTGGGCAGGACTCCATGCTTGTAAGAAGCTCACCCAACATAGAAATTTACTTAATGAAGCACATAGCAGCCTTTTTGTGTTTAGGGACAGTAGGCAGTGCTTGGCCTCATGCTTGGGACTATTTTTAGTAGGGATGACACTAACAAAAAGCACACATACAAGAAACAAAAACAAACAAACAAAAACGCTATTAAAAAGTGGCCCTAAATAGATCAAGAAAACGGACACTGTTTATGCTGTGAGACAAAAAGAGGGCCACTGTCCTGGTTAGTTAGCCTTATCTGTTACCTTGACAAGCAAGGAGTCATCCAAAACCTCAATTGAGGCATTGTCTGGGTCAGACTGGCCTACATCCATGTCTGTGAGAGATTGTCTTGATTGATGGTTTATGTGGGAAGGCCCTGTCCACCATGGGCGGCACAATCCCTAGTCAAGCGGTCCTAGGTTGTATAAGAGAGCTACAGAAGCACGGGTCTGAACGTGAGCAGCAAGCAGCATCCTTACATGGTTTCGTTTCAGGTTCCTGCTTAAGTTCCCACCCTGACTCCTCTCAATGACAGACTGGGACCTGAAAGGGTAAGCCAAATAAACCTTTTTCCTCCCAGAAGTTGCTTTTTGGTCTGGAGGTTTTCTCACAGGAACAGAATGAAATCATTTCGTGCATGTACACACACACACACACACACACACACACACACACACACACACAAAAGACAGAGTGCTAAAGCTGACTAGGGTTGCAAATACATTTTAGTGAAGTGTGTGTGTGTGTGTGTGTGTGTGTGTGTGTGCACGTGAGTGCGGATGTGCATGCTTTTGTGTGTGTGCGAGTGTGTGTGAGTATGTGTGTGTGCATGCACATCCAACAGAGATCAACCTTAGCTGTTGTTCCTCAGACCCCCTCCATCTGTCTTGTTTCCTGAGACAGGCTGTCTTACTGGCATGGAGCTTTCCACACAGGTGAGGCTGGCCAGGCAACCCCAGGGATCCATGTGTTCCAACCTCCCCAGGGCTGAGCAGTATGAACCATCATGCCGGCTGCTACTGGTGTTCTTCTGTAGGCCTGCATGGGATTGAACTCAGGTCCTTGTGCTTGCAAGGCAACACATTGACTTGATTATTCACCCCAAGATCAAGAAACAGTGAATCCTTAAATAAGGAATCCATGATCAAGTGTTCAGTGGCTCTAAGTAATGTCTTCCCTCTCCCCACACTTCCATGAAAAGACTCAATCTCTTTCACCAAGACCCAGAATGCTGCAGTTTAGAGAAAACTAGTTACTTGTATGTTAAGACTATATTCACCTATATGCAACTATATTTATTAAAACTTATTTCCCATACTTTCTAGCTAGATGTGAACTGGAAGAGAAGGGACAGCCTGTTCCATATTCCCTTTCTCTGATTGGCCTCTGTCCTTGTTATCAAAGAGGGGTTCTGAGCAGTGGGAGCCAGGCTTCAGCCCATTTGGAGTTCACCACAGCATGACTTCTGCAGGCAAGGCTCCCCTCATCTTCCAGCTACCCCACCCCGTTCCCTGTAGGACCCTGCCTACGTAAAGACTGCCGGTGCTCCCATCATGTGGCCACAAGAGCCCTTGGTGTAATGTGGACTGTGGTTGGAGGAAAGAGCTCTCTGGGAAAACACCACCCACGGGTAACATCTGCCCACTCTGGGCCACACAGAGAAACAAAATCAGGAAGATGCAAATACAGGCTTATAGCACTTGAAACCACACGGCCACTCCAATGCAAAACAGCCCCACTCAAGTGTACCTGGGAAATTTCCTTGCAGCCTGAAGTTGAATAATTAAATGCTAGAACTTCATTTAAAAGAAAAACTTCCTCTGGGGGTTATGGGAATTTTCATTAAAAAAAAAAAAAAAAAGAGGAATGAGCCCACCCTGGTGGGAGAGTCAGTCTCATTAGGATAGGTTGGTTGGTGACCGGCCACCCCACTGCACTGAGCTCTGCAGCTGGCTGCCCTCAAACTGCTTTTCCTGGAGCTGCAAGCCTTCACACAGCTTCTTCTCGACACTCTCACCATGCAGAAAACACATGGGCCCCAAAGTCGGGCTTAAGCAGGGAGGAATGGAGCCGAGAGGGTCCTGGGCCTGAACTGCTCAGGGCAGCTGCGTCAGCTTCACTGTCCGAGATTGGCTTGCCCTCTGGAAGGTTATCTTACAGGGGTTGTGCCCCCCCCCCCCCAGATTTCCTGGACCCTGCCTGGATGTCACATTGCACCAGACACCTAGCCTCCCAAGGAGGAGCCACACCTTAATCTGAGGAGCACCTCCTTGTTCCATCCTGGCAGCAGCTCAGGAGATGGCAGGGAGATGTCTCAGAATACATGGCTTGTACTTCAGTGTCAGGAAGCACAGCCAAGCCTGGCCCGCTTGATGTCCGCCATCATTCAGGAATAGAGAGCCAATAAAACACACAAAACCACACCCTGACCCCTCAAAACCAGACTGGTGTGGGGCAGCTTCAGAGCAGAGGATCCCCAAAACACACCCAGCAGAGGCTGGCCCATCTCAGCTGGTCACTGCATATCCTCAGATCCCACAGGCAAGCTCTCTAAGCTGGGTCTCTATGCCTACTGAATGCCATTAGCATGAGTCACAGAGGATGCCTGTAGTCCACAGAAGATGAACTGTTTACTTACAAACAAGCAACCGGCCCACCTAAGTGCACTTACTGTTTGTACATGTTCATGTATGTGTGGGTGGGTATTCATATGTAAGGAGGCCAGAGATGAATCCAAGATGCTGTTCCTCAGGTGCCATGCATTGTATTTGGAGACAGGACCTCTCACTAGCTTGGAACTTGCCACGGAGGCAAGACCGTCTAGCTAGCGAGCCCCAGGGATCTGCCTCTTCCCATAGTTCCCCAGCTCTGGAATTACATGCGCGTGTCCCCACATTCAGCTTTTGGGTATGGAATTCAGTTCTTCGTGCTTGCTTGACACAAACCTTATCGGTTGAGCTATCTCACCAGCCCCTGTTGTATGTAACTCTTTAATCTAAATCACAGACCCACCGGACAGACCTGCGGAATGGATGCCACAAGCTAGTCAGCAAGCAACTGTGCTTGAGGGAACATGAGTACCCTGTTCCCCTAACAACATGTAGAGAGAAGAAAGTTCTGGAATGGAAGCTGCCTAGCTTCATGATCTAGCCAGAACTGCATGTACCGTGGTTCTCACGGGTACTCTTTGCACATTATGTGACTGGGTGACATTGCCTGCAGGTGACTCTGGGACAAGGGGAGAGAGTACTCGCAGGTCCAGGTGTCTGCCTACTTGGGTGGCTGCTCCACACACGGGTTTAAGCCAGCGCAGACTCAGCAAGTAGGCAAAAGATCAGGAAATCAATACAGACATCTCTCCTGGTGACTTTTAAGCAGGAAACATGAAAACTTCTGCCGGAAGCCAGCATTTTCCTTCTTGAAGTGACACAGTCTGTGAGGGAAGCACATAGACCATACTCCCCCTAGCCTGGCCAGGCAGGCAGAGCAAATGTTCTGAACAACCCTTGCACAGCAGAGAAACCAAGCAAGTGGCCATCCAAGCCACTCCCCACGTTTGTGGAAGCACTTCTCATTAATCCCAGCACTGAACTGTAAATTGGGATGGAGAGACAGAATTCCCCAAAGCTCATGGGCCAGGCAGATTATATATGCAACACAGAATAACAAAGAGGCAGACGTTCACTCGGAGCTGTCTTCTGACCTCCATATGTGTACCACAGCATGCACATGACAGCTCTCTGTCTCTTTCTGTCTCTGTATCTATCTCTGTCTCTCCCCCCCACATACATACACAGACATACATACATACATATACCATACATACAGGTATATACATATATATGTACACACCACACACACATACACATATACTACACATAAAGGTATATACACATATATAAGTATAACACACACCACACATACATACACATAAAGGTATATGCACATGCAAATGTATACCACACACATATACATAAAGGTATCTATACATATACATATGTACCACACACACACACACACACACACACACACCACACACATACATCACACATACATATAGACAATTATATAAATACACATACAAACAACACACACATACACTATATATACATATACATTTTTCTCCCACACACACAGATACCATACGTACTGGTGTGTACATATACACACATATACTCACACATAAAATATCAACAACTGACCAAGTTCCAGACATTTCCTGATAAGAACGTTTCCTGGTTTTTCCTGCCATCATCTTGGGACAAAGTATCCAGGATGGGTGAAGAGTCAAGTGACAGTATTCTGGTACTTACCTCAAGTCCCATCCCAGAGAATCCCAGCTGGGTGGCTGGGGTTGAGGCCACAGTGGACTCTGTGCCCAACAGACTCAATTTCAGTAGGCCGTGGGGGCCTGGCTGAAGCTGCTGGCATCTAGGCACTATTTTTACTTCCCCATCTTCCCACCTCACAAGGACAATATGCACAGGGTCCTCAAGGCCTCTAGAGGAGCCAAACGACCCACATTCAACACAAAGGACCTGTCACACCTGCTCAAGGAAACCTCGGTTTCTCTGAAATTCACGACTGTAAAATATTCCAGGAAATTACAGCAGAATTACTCCCGAGACTTCACATCTATATCTAAAGACATGAATTAACCCCAGTGCTTAAAGAAAGTACCGGTTATGTATGCAGGGGAGAAAGATGTCTCTGCCACGTGAGAACTACAGTAATTATCAACTCCACAGCTCAAGACAAACAAATGTCAGCCAGGGCATGGTGTAGCCCAGGGGATGGTATCGGCCAGGGCAGCACACACACCCACCACACACACACACACACACACACACACACACACACACACACAGATACTGACGTGCTCTCTAATGCCCACCCATGGTGCAGAGAGTCATGAGGTCGCCATTATTGATTGCTACAGATCTGACTTACCTTCCTGTCCTGGAGTCACAGAAGGCCTGGGCTCCCGGGCACCAGGCAGCATGGAACATCAAAAGGACCAGACTGGCAGTCTTGAAAATGGGAATGGCTGTAATGGAGAGAAGGCAGAGGAGAGCAAGTGGAGGTTTCCTGCTGTTAAGTGCTGTCTGTAACTAGGGAAGTGGCTTTTCCTCAAAGTGTCAGCAAGCAAGACAAGCCAGAAAGCAGAAGTAAAAGGGTGTGTGTGTGTGTGTGTGTGTGTGTGTGTGTGCGCGCGCGCGCGCGGGCGGGAGGGGAGAGGGTGTGCTTGCTAATTTCATAGTCAAAATGAAGTTACAGTCAGAAGGCAGGGGTCCCAAACAAACACCTGCTAGTGGAGGAGGACCATGGCGATTCTTGACCAGGATGGTCAAACTGATTCTTACACCTTCGCTACACAGCCTGGCTAAAACTGTGTGCCAAGTTTAGGGTATATCAATTTTTCTTCTCATTATATTACTGTATATCATGTTTGATGATTTACTAATTCTGTTGGTCATTTTAAAGGCTTCAAGTAGGTTTTGTTCATTTTTGTTTAGTTTCCTATTTGGGGCTTCAAAGTTTACCATGTTACCTCCTCTGACCATCGTGGCTGGCTTAGGCTTAATGTACCGTAATTCTTGATAATTATTATGAAACTTAATTTGCTGTAATTAGAGAACATCCTTGCCTAAAATTATAGGTGACTGAGTTGACACAGCTCCCTTTACCTTATACATCATCGGGGTTTGGGTACGCCGCTCCAGGGTTTGTGTGCTGGGAGCTTGGCTAAGGTGTGGCACATTCGAATGTCAGAACCTTTGAGAGGTGGGATCTGAGGTACCAGGGAGTGAGTTCTCTGAGGCACCGGGCTTGGAAAAGACTAATGGCTATCTCAGAGGACTAAGTTAAGTCTCAGTGAACTGAGTTAGTGACTTTGACAGTGAATTGTTATCAAGCAAATTGTTCCACCAATTTGGTCCCATCCACAACCATGATCCACCACAATCTTCCACCGTGTGGTGCCATCTGCCAGGATGTCAAACAATGTGGAGGATTCACCTGACATGGCAACCTGAAATTGAGCTTTTAAGCCTTAAACCGCTAGCCAAACTCAACTCCCTTTCTTTATAAAGCACTCAGTCTCAAGGATTTTGTTATAGCAGAGGGCCTAGTGTTAGGGATTTCTCTCTAAACACTACTTTTAGCATCATTTGAAAAATGTTGGTAAACCATTTTTTCATTTTTAAAAAAATATTATTTTATGTATACGAGCATTTTGCCTACATACATGTATGTGTATAATGCACGTGCTTAGTACCCATGGATGTCAGAAGAGGACAGCAGCTACCTCGAGAATGGAGTTACAGACAGTTGGGAGCTGTCAGTGGGGTACTGGGAATTGAACCTGGGTCCTCTGCAAGAGCAGCAAGTGCACCTGGCTGCTGAACTAATCCTCCAGAGCCTTGACTTTTCATTTGTATGCTAGTTAAAATATTTTAAGGGTTCTTTTGAGACTTTTATCAACTCATGGGTTATATAAAAGCCCATCATTTGCTTTCCAGATAATTTTTTGTTATGGATATATGGTTTAATTTTGTTGTGTTCTAAAAACAATTTACGTGGCTTTTTAAATGTAAGCTTAACAGGTTTTCCAAGCAGGTACTTAATTTTGGTAAATATTCCTTGAGCGCTTGAGAGGAATGCCTCCTTTGGTTGTTAGAGTCAGTGTCTCACAAATGTCAGGTTGGTTGACAGTGTTGCTCTGGTCTCTTCATGGCTATTGATTTTCTATTTGATCTATCAGTTATGGAAAGAGAGAAACCTTATGCATTTTGGTGTCCTGCTGACCTGTGCATACATACATGTTTGCTATGTCTCCTTGGGTGTCTGACCCTTTTGTTTTTATGTAACTGTTTCCCGGACCCCTCTCCAGTGTAGAGGTTTTGGTCCCATAAGGGACCCAGAAAGTGAGAAGGGTTCTGAAAGGAAGAATCCATTGGGGAATTCCCAGCTGGAGTGTAGCTCCAACCATGTGCTCCGTCCTATGTAGAAGGATGTAGGTGCTTTTCATACTTATTGCTTGCTCCATCCCTGGCCTCCTTCTCAGATCTTTACAATAAGAACTTGGTGAGGTGTGTGTATTTACAACAGCTGTTTACTGCCTTCATCTCCTGATGTTGGGGGTGTTATCCATCCCAGTACTGACCAACCTCTAGAAAGTGAAACATTCCCCATGTAACAAACCGATCCAAAGTCCACCTTGAGCCACTTCCTTTTCAGGCAGCCGTATGCCAACCTTTTAGTCCCCTGCCCTGATCATTCGACAGAAACAGGCCACCAGGGAAGGCTGTCCTCTCGCCAATGCCTGACATTAATGAATCAACAGATGCCCCAAGAGGGTAACTGAGCCAAGACTTTAAGACCACAGTTGCCTTTTAAGGAAAAAAAGAGTCAGGTATAAAAAGACACTGGGGATCAGGCAACTGAAGGGTACATGTGAGTGTGTGTGTGTGTGTGTGTGTGTGTGTGTGTGTGTGTAAGACCAGAAAAGAAATGGCATCAGAAGACAGGGCAGATACTGAGGGTACAGGGAACACACAAGAGACGGTGTACTGGCTAGCTTTGTGTCAACTTGACACAGCTGGAGTTATCACAGAGAAAGGAGCTTTAGTTGGGGAAATGCCCCCCATGAGATCCAGCTGTGGGGCATTTCCTCAATTAGTGATCAAGGGGGAGAGGCCCCTTGTGGGTGGGACCATCTCTGGGCTGGTAGTCTTGGATTCTATAAGAAAGCAGGCTGAGCGAGCCAGGGGAAGCAAGCCAGTAAAGAACATCCCTCCATGGCCTCTGCATCAGCTCCTGCTTTCTGACCTGCTTGAGTTCCAGTCCTGCATCCTTTGGTGATCAACAGCAGTATGGAAATGTAAGCCGAATAAACCCTTTCCTCCCCAACTTGCTTCTTGGTCATGATGTTTGTGCAGGAATAGAAACCCTGACTAAGACAGACGGCTTGAGAAAAATGAGATGGAACTTAAGGAGTTCAGAATTCCAAAGGAATATACTTAGAGGCCAGGAAAATCCAAGGCAGGCAACCCTGATATCCCTCCAAACATAGAAGTAAATAAACAGGGAGATGGCGTGTCTACCTTAGAAGTTCATTATCAGAAACCAAAGAGGCCTTGTCTCTAGGGGTTAAAGGGACATCTTAACCCCAAGAATAAAGAAAAAGCAAATGGCCTGATCTCAGCTGAAACCAGAACTAACCCTACCTCTGGGCACGCATCTCGGGGATTTGAAGTCATCTGTGGAAGAGACATTTGCATGTCTGCTGTTTACTGAGATGCTACTCACAATAGCCAAGAGAGAGAACCAAGCTGAGGGCCCACCAATGGCCGAGGGAAGAATGAGCAGATCAAGCAATATGGTAGGCATAGACTGTGGAGTACTATGTAGGCGTGAAGAGGGAGTGAACTGGCATTCGTAAAAACAAACACAGGGATCTTTCGGACACGACGTGAGGCTGGCACAGAGACACAAACTGTATTTCACATGGATGCCGTGGAACTATCTCCTCAGAACGGAAGCATTCCCTCCCGGAGGGAGGCTCATAAAGCTTAAGGGAAGGAGAAAAGGAGACTCTGCTGTGGGGCTGTGGGCAAGTTGGACAGGGAGTTCCAGGGATGCAGCCTTGGTGAGCTGTTGATTGGAGCAGCTGCGTCCAAGCCACCTGTGCTCCTACTGTAACACACACACACACACACACACACACACACACACACACACACACTGCTTCCATAATGCCAATAAACTCATTAATTCACCAAGTGTGATGGTTTGAATATGCTTGGCCCAGAGAATGGCACTACTAGGAAGTGTGGCCTTGTTGAAGTAGGTGTGGCCTTCTTGGAGGAAGTAGGCATGGGTTTTAAGGCCCTTGTCCTAGCTTCCCAGAAGCCAGTCTTCTCCTAGTGGCCTTCAGATGAAGATATAGAACTCTCTCTCAGTTCCTCCTGCACCATGCCTGCCTGGACACTGTCATACTCCCACCTTGATGATAATGAACTGGATCTCTGAACCTGTAAGCCAGCCCCAATTAAATGCTGTCCTTTATAAGAGTTGCTTTGGTCATGGTGTCTGTTCAGAGCAGTAAAACCCTAACTAAGACAGTAAGCTAGACTTGGTGCAAACGGTGTCTTCGGGGTGAGCAGACATTTGCTCACATCTCCGAGAGAGAGAGAGAGAGAGAGAGAGAGAGAGAGAGAGAGAGAGAGAGAGAGA
>NC_034605.1:55384796-55388665 GCF_900095145.1 Mus pahari | reverse complement strand
GAGAGAGAGAGAGAGAGAGAGAGAGAGAGAGAGAGAGGTATGTATGGGAGGCTGCTGTACACACACACACACACACACACACACACACACACAGCTCCACCAGCCATATGTGGTGGCTCAGTCTGTAATTCTACCTCTTGGGAGTCTGAGACAGGAGGATTGCTATAAATTCTGAGACACCCTGGGCTACAGAATGAGACCCTGTTTCAAACCCCAAAGAAGAGGGCCAGTAAGATAGCTCAGCATGTAAAAGAGCTTGCCTGCTGTAGGTAATATCAACCAGAGGCAGGTAGGCCTGGGCTACATAAGAAAGCTGAGTGTGAACCTGTGTCCAAAGCAGTGGGCAGCATTCCTCCACAGTCTCTGGGATTCCTGCCTTAACTTCTCTCAGTGATGGGAGTAAGTGTAAGCCGAAATAGACTCTCCTCCTCTGAGCTGTCTTTGGCTATGGCATTTGTCAAGACAGTTGAAAACAAAACAAAACAAAAACCCAGGGCACTGAGGACACTGTTACTACAATGGAAACCTGGCAAGTACTCCCCATGACATACATACACTGTGAGTGACAGCATTCAGAGCAGGCAAGGCTGGCAGAACTCCTCCCAGACCCTCCCGAAACCCTCTACAAATCAGGTAACGTGGCTCAGAATTGAACCATCAAGTTTATTTAAGTTAGTTTGAATGTACATGGCTATATGCCACGTGTTGAACACCATGACAGGGGAGCTAGAGAGAAGCCTCCTGAGCCCACCTGGGCAGTACGCATGTCCACTCTGAGACTAATGGGAAGAGAGGCCATGATTGACACTGTATACACACAACCCCAAAGGGCAGTCTGTGAGCTCTACATATCTCTGCCTTCCAGAAGTTTCTTCCATTAAGGCGAAACTTGGAGGTTGTAGATTTTCTTTTTTAATTAAAGGGATGGTACATTCTGTTCCAAATCGAATGTCTGATAGATGAGAGACTGGTAGATAAATAAGTACACTGATGAGTGTGTAGGTGGGCTGGAGAGATTGCTCAGTTAGCAAAATCCCCCCCCCCCAAGAATGAGCCAGGTTTTAGCATTTTTTTAACATGAAATTTGGGGCCTGGCAGTCCACACTTGGAACCTCAGTTCTGGGGAGGAAAAGAGGGAGAGACAGGAGGACTCCTGGGTCTCGCTTGCCAGGTAGTCCAGCCTACTTGTTGGGCTCCAATTGGTTAAACAGGACCAGGGTAAAGAGATGGCTCATTGGATTGGAACATTTTCTGCTCTTGCTTCTGGTTCAGTTCCCGGCACCCAAATCAGGTGGTTCTCAGGCACCTGAAATCCCAGTTCCGGGGGGATCCCACCCCCTTTCCTGGTTTCCACGGGCACCTCCATGCCTTTGTGCATGCACATACACTCAAAACCACAAGCATCTGAAATATCTTACAACAACAACAACAACAACAACAACAACCCCAAGGCAGATGGCATTTGAGGAATGACAGCGAAGGTTGATCTCTAGTTTCTATACATACTCACAAATACCTGCATCATGAATGTACACACACACACACACACACACACACACACACACACAGTACACCTGAGAGACTGGACAGAGGCTCCAGAAAAAGGACATTCAGCATCACTTTGGAGATGAGATAACATGAACCTAAGAAACTGAAGAGAAATGGTGGTGTCAGGATCCCAGGAGCCTCTGTCCACTATGCTGTTCCGAGGACGTGGGAAACCACCATTTCTGAATTGGCCAGGTGCTGATCAAAGCCACAGTCTCCGAGTTTGCATCAAAAAGGTGTGTGGGACAAGTCCTGGTGCTTTTTTGTTGTGAGAGCAGCAGTGCAATAGACACCCTTGGAGGTGAGCAAGTGACCACACACACACACACACACACACACACACCGCCGGCATATGGCCTACACAAGAGCAGCCTTCTGGTCACCCTCTGCTGCAGCCTGAAAGGTCCAGATGGCAAGCCACAACCACCCAGAGACCATAGCCCGAGCTGTCCACCAAAAGGAAGGCAGCTTGAGTCCTCGTGAGAAAAACAAAAAGACCGGTTCACAGGAACAGGCATGGGGCCGATGCTATGATCCAGCCAACGCTGTGATCCCACAGAACTGGGGCGGACTAAGAAACACGTGAGAAACTTATCAAGAAGCGGAAACCATGCTAAGAGACTTGTGTAGAAGTGGTACTCGTGGGTGCACACTTTCCCTCCCCGAGACTTATTTTATGTGCATTCATCTCTTGCTAGTATGTCAGCTGGCTGACAATAGACTCACATTCTCAAACACTCAAATGCCCTGAAAATTCCAAGACTGGCAGATTTTTATGAACGTAAGCACCTGTGTGTGGAAGGAAAATGGTTGCGTGATCTCTTCACTGCGTTCCCTCTCCCTCCCCCTCTCCCCCCCCCCCCCCCCCCCCTTCCCTCCCTCCCCCTCTCCCTTTCCCTCTCCTCCCCTCTCCCTTTCCCTCTCCCTCTCCCTTTCCCTCTCCCTCTCCCTCTCCCTCTCCCTCTCCCTCTCCCTCTCCCTCTCTCTCATACATACATACATACATACACACACACATACACACACACATACACACAAACTAACAACACACAAAACAGCCATTATACCCAGCACTCTCACAAATTCCAGTGCAGTTAAAACTCCTTAGCTTTCAAGGATGTCTGGGCTAGTCATCCTATAAACTGTTCTAAAACAGTTCCTTTCCCATTGCTGCAGATAGAATGGGGCAGGAGGCCACACCCCAGACTTCTCTGAAGCTCAAGCTGGACCTGTGTAACACAAGCCCAGGTCCATTAAACAAACAAACAAAACAAAAAAAGAAAGAAAGAAAGAAAGAAAGAAAGAAAGAAAGAAAGAAAGAAGGAAGGAAGGAAGGAAGGAAGGAAAGAAAGAAAGAAAGAAAGAAAGAAAGAAAGAAAGAAAGAAAGAAAGAAAGAAAGAAAGAAAGAAAACCCTTTGAGTGTGCTTGACCTTGAGCAAGGAGGCTTTGGTCCTTGTTTAGAGACAGAATTTGCCCAACTGTTGTGACAAATGTCATGTTTCAAAATTAGTTTCCTTCCTGCTCTCATTTGCCGTCCATCCTTCCACTGAAACCGTGTACTGTCATCATCATCATCATCATCATCATCATCATCATCATCCCCCTAATGTGGAAAAGGCATGCTTTTGACCTTGTAAGATCTACAAACTTCTGGAAAAAAAATCAGAATGACAATGGCTGTCATCATGTCCTTCAGATGAGTTTCTGCTTGCTATACCTTACCCTTGTCCTGTTTCCCACATTGATTCAAAAACAGTTTTCCAGAGTTTGTATTTACAGCCCATGATATTCACCTCAAAATTAAAAGAACTGATGGGAAGGCCAGGCCTGGGTTTCCCAGAGAGCCTACCATTCCCCCCTCTCAGATAATACAGCATCGGCGACGGGGGGAATACATTTATTTAGAATGTAGATGCCTAACTGCTGCATTGGAAGCAAAAAAAAAAAAATCCTACAAAGCATGATTCAAAATATATTCAAATAGAAGAAACCACAGAAATTCTATTCAACTAAGAAGTAACCATAGAAATAAAACGCTTGTGGGAAATGCTCCCGGCCATTATGACAACGGGTTATGGTAATACCATGTATCTACTCAAGCAATGGCCTGTCAAAAGGCAAAGCAGAAAGCAGTGAGCACCAAGCACAGATTTAGTCAACAAACTCCTCAAGGGATTTTTTTTCTGTAGTTCTTAACATATGTGCAGCCAGACTAAAGAGTCCCTAAGATTGGAGCAAGATGGAAGGCAGCTCCAGGAGGGGAAAGAAGGAGGAGGAGGGCGAGGAGGAGGAGGAGGAAGAAGGAGAGGGGGAGGGGGAG
>NC_034605.1:55366901-55384756 GCF_900095145.1 Mus pahari | reverse complement strand
AGAAGAAGAAGAAGAAGAAGAAGAAGAAGAAGAAGAAGAAGAAGAAGAAGAAGAAGAAGAAGAAGAAGAAGAAGAAGAAGAAGAAAATGGAACCGAGAGAGATAACATGGTGTATTTTTGACTGGGTGGAAATTTGTGTCAAGAGAAGTTTCAGTTTTATGTCATAAAGTTGAGGAGAAAATTATACTAGGTTCTGTGCAATCCAAAAATATGACAATAACAAAGTTTTGCCCTAGGAACAGCAGAGAGAGGCAATGGAGGAACAAGGAAGGAGGTAGCAGGGCATAGCACGATGGGCCGGTCTACATTTTGATGCTATAACAAAATACCCGAAGCTAGGGACTTTATAGAAGTTTATTGAGCTCACAGTTTTGGAAGTCCAAAACAGGGTGGCCCCATCTGTTTAGCAGCTGGTATGGCCCTGTGAGCAACAGAATGACATGGCCGAAGCAACCTTGGCAGGGGTTATGAGTAAGGAAGTCATCAGATCATCATCAAGTCAGGAGCCAAGGACAATCAGAAGCCAAGCTTGCTGTTTCAACTCAGGGTCCCTGAAGAACAATGCCAGACTCTTTTGAGGACAATGCCCCACAGTCCAACTCCCTGGTTAGGACCCACTTCTTAAGGGTACAACTGCTATTCAACACCCAAACACCCATACTGAGACTAGAATGCAAGCACACTGGCCTTCGGGGTCATAGGCAAACTATTCAAACCATAGAATACCCAAAGGTATATTCAAACCATAGAATACCCAAAGCTGATGAGGCTGCCAACCCTGAAGGTTACACAGGAGTCCTGGGCATGGAACACCATTGGGGAGGACGGTGGACTCTGGTCAGGTCTCCCGAGTAGAGATGCCATGACAAAGTGTGGACCCAGCAAGTCATGAATGATCGTAAGCACTGGCAGTAAACACTTGCTGAAACCGGTTAACCCCGCATCACAGAATAATTATCATTGGAAGGTATGGGAGTCTGGTTTCTACCCACTCCCCATTCTCAGCTACACTGTCTGAAGTTGATACATGAAATAAATTAGCCAGTATGCCATGCATACATACTGCTTTCAAAATGAAAAGCTTGCTTCCGGGAAGCTGGACAAAAAGATGGACACAAAGACTGAAAGGGAGAAGGGAATTCTCAGTTAAATTAAAACAAAGTAAAAAGACAAAATTAGCCCAGGTCACACTGAGACATCTCCACTGTCACGCCATAGGAACCATCAAGTGAAGGACATACGAGGCTGATCTCCCTAGAACAAAGGTCTATCAGTGAAGTCAAACGTACGGAAAGAGGCAGGAGTAACTTCTACTGTGTGGATTTCTTTTTATAGACATGCTGGACCCACATAAGTTCGTCAGTACTGGAATTATGGATTTCCCTAGCTGTACTGAGCCCTTCCCTCTCTATTCACAGCACCCAGGTCTGCCACACGGGTGTCTGTTCTACCTAACTGACCTATGCCCCCAACCCCCAAGCCTGAAGACTGCTCTAGGATGCAGGTCTCACACAGCTTCCAGGGTCAGGACTGCGTACGGGGGAGAAAGGAGTTCCTTTTGCTCTTCCCTCAACACAACCACTCTCCACCCCAACTAGCCATTACAACACTGAAAACCTGCCCACTTTCTCCTCCCACCCCAAGTCTCCAAGAAAGAGAAGACAAAGAGAGGGCCACACCCGCTCTACTAAACTGAGTGTGACATAAACGGAATGTGCTTTCTTTTGCGTGTCTTTGGTTTTAACCGTGTTTGACTATAGTTAATATTTAAATTCAGTCAGTGAGTTGTAAGAGACGCAGAGCAAAAATTACATCGGTTTGGTTTTGATTTTGTTTTGTTTATTTTGTTTTTGAGACAGGGTGTCATGTAGCCTAGGCTGACTCAAACTGGGTAAATGCCCAAGGGTGTCCTTGGACTTATGACCCTCTTGTCTCCACTTCCCAGGTGCTAGGATTATGGGTATGTGCTGCCACATCCAATTTATTTGGGGTTGGGGACTTCATACATGCTAAGCAAATACTCCATTGACTGAATTATATTCCTAGCACTTCTCCCAGAATACCCTATTTCTTTTCTTTTCTTTTCTTTTAAAAAGTAGAGCTCATTTAGTCTAGGTTGGTCCTAGTATTGCTAAAACCTTGAACTCTCGATTCTCCTGCCTTTGACACCAAAGTGTTATGGTTACAGATATGTCACCACACCTGTCTATTCAATCGATTCTTTTTTGTTTTTTAAAGATTTATTTACTATATGTAAGTACACTGTAGCTGTCTTCAGACACTCCAGAAGAGGGAGTCAGATCTCGTTAAGGATGGTTTGAGCCACCATGTGGTTGCTGGGATTTGAACTCCGGACCTTGGGAAGAGCAGTCGGGTGCTCTTACCCGCTGAGCCATCTCACCAGCCCCAATCGATTCTTTTAAAAGCTTATTTATTCTTAGGTATAGGTGTGTATGTATTTGTGTGTGTATTATGCATCTGTGTGTGTGTGTATACACATTTGTGCACAATCATGCTTGCTTGTAAAAGTCAGTAGATGGAGTTGGAGCCCCAGGGGCTGGAGTTCCCTATGGCTCTGAGCCTCAGTGTGGGGGCTGGGAAATGAACCCCTGCTCCTCTGCAAGAGCAGTAAGTGGTGTTAACTGCTGAGCCAGCTCTCCTGCTCCCATAATTGATTCTTTAAAAGAAACAAAACAAAACAAAGGAAAAACCCTCAAATGGGTCTAGGCTAACATTTTTGTCCAAGTTATAACCAAATACAAATTTCCCTCAAAATGTATGAAAATGCACAAATCTACATAAAATCCAGCCAGCCTCATTAGTATTTTAATCTTCTACAATATTTTCATAGGAAAACCTTTTGTGCCTAGTGTTCAAATACAAGGTTGAAGATTATGATGCTAAAATTCAACCAAGGTAAGAAATCCATCTACATCATTGTTAGGACTCTGTCTTCTGACATAAAAAGAAAAAAATCTACCCATAAAAATGAATATGTATGTATGTATGCATGCATATACATCTATATTTCTTTTTTACCTTCCCAGTTGTCAGCAATACTAATCCAGAAACAAGAGAAAATGTCTTGCATAGGAGGGCAGAGAGGCCAGCTGGGGCAGTTGGAAACAGGTCCCTACGGTGTCCAGCATCTCGCTGGACATTGGCTTGCATCTGAAGGGAGACTCTGCCATTCTTTGGGCAGAAGGAACAGAAAAAAAGTCAACAAAGGCCCAGCTGCAGAGAGAACCGGAAACTTGTCTTCCAAGGACTGCAGCTGTAAGGGATGGCCACGCCCCTTCCTGGAGAGTCTTGTGCTCACTCCTGAAGTCATTCTCACAGAAATGATGGGAACATATCTTTTTGAAACTTTATCTCTAAAGGATGAAACCCTGTACTCTTAGTTGGACGTCTGGGGATTTAGTTAAGATGCTTCAACTTTCGGTAAATCCTCGCTATTTCCCGACACAGGGGAGCTGCCCACTAGGTACTGAACTGCGAAGTGTCTGGCAGTAAATGCACTTGACTTTCAAAAGTCCAGCACAGTTTAAGGAGTCCAATACAGACCTAATTCTTAAACTCCAGGGTTGAAAAACAAGGCTTGTTTTTCTTTTCTTTTCTTTTTTTTTTTTTTTTCTCACTAAGTTTTAAGGAACCTCATTGAGCGACAACACCTGCTCTAAACGGACACAAGCTATTTATAGTTGATATCTATTCCCCTCAGAACATGAAGAAACAACGGTGCCGGAATAACAAAATACTGCCCGACAATGCCAGAGTGGCCCCAAGCAACTGTGTTCCCCTATACAAGTGCCTTTCTAAATTATAAATGTAAACCTTAAATCTTGAAAACTCCTAAATCCCAAACACACAATGAATGATGAGGGACAGTTTGCTGGGTACGTTCTACCAAGAGGCCATTGCTTAAAAATCAAAACTCAAATCGGAGAGATAATACCTACATGTAAAATATTAAAGATAGCCTTTAAAGGACTAAAAAAAAAAAAACCGCTCATACAAGCCTAGCAACAAAATCATATTTTTTACAAATCAATTTCACCTCTCAGGGGTGAGATACATTCCCAAAATATATTCCCCACTTTCATCCTAACTTCAGATATTTTTTATAAATTTTCCATTTTTAAGACTTTTATTAAATCTAAGCATCTCAGATACAGAATACCCATCAATCTCTGTTTTAATGCAAAATTTCCTTAAATCTATTAAAATTATTGAATTGGATAGAAAAAATGATTTGGTGAAATAATTTCAAGTGGCAAAGTTTATCACTTAAGTCACCTGCTATCTTGTAAGTATTTAAATCATTTTACTCAAATATATTTATACAGTATTTGAACTGTCATGTGGGGAGACGACAGACACATGACTACGCTTTGTGACATTCGATTTTAAAGCCGTCCTGTAGAGGCTGTGGGTTTGATTTGACTAAAGCAAAGGCCTGATCCCGGCACTCCAGGAATGCCCGGCATCACACGCGGTATTTTTTAAACATTATAATTTAGAGGTGTCTACCCGCCCATCTCTTTTGAATGCCACATGCTGAAATGTTTCAAGAATTTAAAAAAGAGAAGACGCCAAGGAAAAGAAAAATATCCCCAGTCGAGAATTTTACTTAACTTTGAACACAATCTTTGGTCAGCCAGGTAAAAATTAAAAATTAAAAAAAAAATTTTAAAAAAGCAAAAAACCGGGAAGCTGACTTCTCCAATTCTTTCTACTGTATGGACTTTCAAAGGAGTGGGTCTCCTTTCAATGGCTTTTAGGTGGGGTTAAGTTTTGGGAGCCATAGTGATATATATCCAAATGTACGTTGTAGTGCCTCAAAAGTCTCCAGGGATTTGAAGAGGTCACTTCACAAAGGAAGTCCGCCAGGTGGAGTGAACTTGCTGGCTTTGGCAGGGGTTCAGAGTTTGGGGAATCTGCTCTTTCCCTCACCTACCGCATTTCAGAGGCACTGGGACTCTGCAGCGACTCGCGGGCGGCGCGCACGACGACAGTCCCGGATCTCAAATTTTGGGGACGTTGCTTCGCTCCGGGGACGCTCACCGTGGAAGTCCCTCGGTTCTCCGATCCTCCAGCCGCCGAGAGGCGGAGCTCCCGGCTCGGCCCCGCTCCCTGCGCCCCGGGAGCGCGCGTTTGAAGGCGGGAGTCCTGGTCCCGCGCACCGAAGCCCGGCCCGTCTGTGCTCAGCCGCAGTCACTGGAGAGAAACGGCGGTCCAGCCTAGATTAGCCAAAGTCTGTCGCCTGGGGGTGGCCGAGACCCTGTGCTAAGGTGTGGAGTGGCTCCTACCTGGGCAGGTGGCCGCGTCCTCCAACTCCCTCTCCTCCTCTCTCCTCCTGTTTCTCCGCCGCCTCCTTCTCCTCCAGCCTGGCACACCCGGGTCCCCAGTTCTCCCGTCCGCCCCGCTGGCCGCTTCCTCCTCCGGAGAACTTCCTCAATGCGCCAGGACAGCGCCCTCGCTTCCTCCGCCGCCCCGAACCTGAGGCACACAGCACCCCGCCCAGAACCCAGCAGGGTTAGGCAGCGCCCAGAACGGAGCCGGGCCAGCCGGGCTGGGACGTACTCCGAGATCCAATATAGTAACACCTCCCACCCTGAACTCGAGCTACAACGGGACAGTACGCTGAACCGACCCTGAGACAATTAGGATCCCGAACTTAGACTTGGACAGCACGCCCAAACCGAGTCGGGGCAGTACGGTTGTAGTCAAGTAGCTCTAGATCCCTAAGCCAAGTCTCAGCCTATGAGCACGGTGAACCTGAGCTGAGGGGGGCAGAATCACTAACCTAGCTTGTCAGCACTGCTGAACTTGAAGAGGGGCAACGCCACAAACTGAGCTGAAGCCAGGCAGCACCTCTAGACAACTGGCCCTCAGTCCCCTCGCGAGACAGATTCAGAGGAATGGGTGCGCCCTTCTCCAGATCTGGAAATCTCTGGACCAAGCCCTCTTTATGCAGAAAGGAGGGTTCATGACCTAAGTTCAAGCTAGTCCCCAGGCCCCTTCTCCCTCTACCACAGTCCAACAAAACTGTGGCTGAGACTTTTAACTACATGGTGTGTTTAAAGTCAACAGGCCATGATACTTCTGCCAACACCATGGCATGAGAACTTAAGTGAATCGAAAGATGCTTTTGCCTGACCAAAGCTGTTTTTGAGGGCGTTACCTGTTACCCACAATCTTGACTCCTATCCTGCAGTTCTTGTCATGTTTTTTGGTTTTGTTTTCTGTTAATCTGTTAACGCTGTAAGGTTTGAAATGGTCACTTTTATTAAGCTCTAACTAAAAATAAGTAGAGTATTTAGATACAGTAAATAAATGAATGAATAAATAAATAAAATTGAGATTCTAGATGCAGTTTGTGGTGAATTTTAAAGAGCAGTGTCCTGTCAAAACACAGAAACAGGGATGGCTTAGGAGGTAAAGTGCTTACCATGCAGTTAGAAAGACCTGAATTTGATCCCCAGTACCCATGTGAAAACTGGGGTAGAAGGGCATGTAGCAATAAATAATAAATAAATGGGAAGACAGTGAAGTATGGTACTTAAGACACGTGGAAATGATAGCAAGAACTATCACAAAATACTTTGCCAAAACCATAGTTTTGTACAAAGGCTACCACAGCCTTACACAGAAAACCTTTCTGCAAGGATGTAGATCCAACTAATTCCCATGTCACTTTGAATGGATATTGCTCTTATTAGAGATCTTGCAAGCAAGGAATTTTGTTTTTACACAGCGCTGAGGCCTGGCACACACATTGTGCCATTAAAAGCTCCCCCCTTTTTCATCCTTTGTGACTACTCTCCTAGTGTACTCTGGTGTATATAGTCCCAATCCAGCACTCTAAGACTACCAAACAAATTCATTGTTTCTGTAAAATGTTTGTGCCCTTTGGGTTTTTTTGTTTTGTTTTGTTTTTTTAGTTTAATTTTAACTTATTTTTAACTGGTTAGTGTATGTTGTGGGTAGGTGTTGCTATGTGCAAGTGTGTGCAATATGCACGTATATGTGGATGTCTATTTATGTGTATACACAAATGCATGTGGAGGCCAGAGGTCAACACCTGAATTCTTTCTCAGTCTGTCTCCACCTGAGATTTAGAGACAGGGTCTCTCACTGAACCTGTAAATCACCTATTTGATTACATTAGTTGGGCAGCAGGCCTAGGGTTTCTCTAGTCTCTGCACTATGGGTTAGGGTTACTGACAAGAACATGAATTACTACTCTAAGGCAGCTAAGAGAGCCCACGCCAGAGAGGTAGGACCATGAAGCTCATTTTATGACTGGCAGGTAGCTCAACAAGTCCTAGAGACTCTCTTCTAGGAAGCTAATCTGGTTCACAAGTGCCTCTCAGCAGTCTTTGTTGCTTATATAACCCTGGGAGGGGAGTGGGAGGGACCTGGTGTACCTGATCAGTTTCAGGGACTTCCTGGGGCTACTGAATTTACTTCCTGAGTCTTAGTGAATCTTGATTAGTTTCCCTCCAAGACTCCAACTCAGAGGAAATTGCTACATAGCAGTAAGAAGGTGCCCATGGGCTTTGAATCTGTGTGCAGAATAAAGCCAGCCTTACCCAACAGGATAGTGTCTCTCTGGAGTTTCACTGAGTGGAGCTAAAGTGACATAATGGTCCTTCCTACCTCTGAGTCATCTTCAGTGTCAACTGAACTGAAGCTTACCACACAAATACCCAGAATAACAAAATCTTCTTGTCACTCGTGATATCTCCCAGCATTTCTTCTCTTTGCCTCATGTTCTTCTGAAGACTGCTCTATAGGCTTCCCCTGAACACCCCTGAACATTGCTGTGACAGTATGCTAACCCCAGAAGCCCTCCTACCTAATCTCTTCCCAGCACAGTCACTGTTTTGAAAATCTGTTTCTCATCTACAGGGTCTTAATAAAACTTTAAAAATAGCAAATGCAGTATAGTTGTCTCCATGCTAATTCTGACTCATGAAGCCTTTCCACACTGGGTTATTTTGTCTGAGTTTTCTGCTGTCCCTTGCTCACACTGTCTCACTTCCTTGCGTACTCAGTGACATCTGACTGTGAGCCATTCATCATCCCTGAAAAATTATTTGTAGGAATTGGGTGACGCCAGAAAGAAGACATTTTCATTCAGTAGGAAAGTGCCTTTGTTTCTGACAGAAACCTAGGTTGTATTTAGTCCTTGAACGGTTTTAAGGTACATGTTCAGTTTATGTCTTTAAAGTAGGCTGATGATATGAATTGGAGTGCAATTTCTTTATTTTACGCTACAGTTTCTCTGAGAGTATTTTATTCATTTGTTTGTTTATTTTGTTCTGTGCTTTTGGTTTTTTGTTTTGTTTTGAATTTGTTTTTTTTTGTTTTGTTTGTTTTTGGTTTTTGGTTTTTTTCTTTTGGGGTGTGTGTGTGTGTGTGTGTGTGTTTTCTGTGTGATCTTTTGCCTTGGAATCTTTAAGCCTTACATTCTTGTTTCCTTCTTTCCAACTGTGGTGACAGATGCTAATTAGCTTACTTATGGCAATTATCTCAGGAGCACCACATTTTATTTGTCAATTAAACTTCAGTAAACCTGAACTTTTTTTCGTGTAGAGCTTGGCAGACAAAATTTCACCTTTTAAGCACTGGAGAAATGATGGCTCAACAGTTCAGAATGTTTGCTGTGCGTGGCAGAGGACCAGGATTCAGATTCCTGGCACTCACACAGTGGTCCACAACTGTCTCTAACTCTAATTCCAGAACCCCTTGGGTACTGCATGCAGGAAAATACTCATATACATTTTTTTTTAAAAAATCTAAAATAATTTAAACCTTCCAATAAAAGTAAACAAATTGCCTTGTTCACCTTAGCCTTACATTTTCTTCTCTAGTTCTTCTTTTTACAGTAGAATTGTTTCTTCGGACTTTTCTTCCCTGAGATCTATTTTAATTTAACATGGGTATATGATATGACACATAAGTTAATAGTTGTCTTCAAAATGAAGATATAATGAAATCAGTTTGTTTTTTAGTCTCCCCTTTCCTTCCTTCCCTCCCTCCCTCCCTCCCTCCTTCTATCCCTTCTTCCCTCCATTGACCCCTCCTCCTCCCCCATGATATACGTATGATGTATCCTCAGGCATGTGCACACAGTGTAGACATGGAGTCAATTCTCTCCTTCCACCTTTACCCCTTGAGGGTACAGAACTCAGGACATCAGCCATGTGGGGCAAGGGCTGAGCACATTTACTAACCAAACGTCTTCAACCACCAAGTCCTCTCACGGGCCCAATGATACCAACTGTAATCCTCAAGCCTTCTACCTGAGTTATGATATACCAGTTTCCTCATGCACAAAGCAGATTCCTTTAGTAATTGCCACACACTGGGTCTATGTCTAGTCTTGGTCCATGGATCAATCAGTTCTCTCTCTCTCTCTCTCTCCTCTCTCTCCCTCCCTCTTTCTTTTTGTTTTTTTTTTTTATGAAAATATGTGGTTTTTAAAATGGGTACTTGTGGAAAGACAGTGTCAAGAGAAGGAGAGGACAAACAAGCCAAAAACAAGACAGCAATGACAGCATCACTGTCTTGTGCCCCGAGAGCTGAAGACAGCAGCAAGCACAGACTCGGATTTCAAAGGGCAGGGAGAACTCAAACATCTCACCAGGGAAGAAGTAGAGATGAGGAAGAGGAGAATGAGAAGATGCTCCTGTTATTGGATACAGGGATGCAGAGTAAGACAACAATGAGCTTCCACCACAGAGTTATGGGACCGGTCAAAATACAGATGCTGACACCATCAAATGCTGGCAGGATATGGAACAGTTGGTACTCTGTCACTGCTGGTAAGAGCAAAATAGTGAGGTCACTTTGGGGCAGATTTTATTTGCCAGTATATGAGTTTTGCTGTGAGCCCAGAACTGTTCAAAAATTATCTTTGATTTTGTTAAAATGCCTGAAGTAAACACAGATACAGAGAACATAAGAAAACACAAACATGTTTCCCTGAGGTGCCTATTGTAGTTTCCCTGAGGTGCCTGTTGTAGTTTGTCCAACTCAGAGGTTTGGGTTTGAACACTTGGTCTCCAGCCTGTGGTCCTGTTTAGGAAGTTAGGAGGTAGGGCCTCATTAGATGAAGTGAGTCCTGTGGGCCTGTGTGTTGTGCCTGCATGTATGTGTGATTGTGTATATGAGAATATGTGAGTGTGTGTGAGTGTGTAAATATCTGTGAATGTGTGTAAATGTGGATATGCAGTGTGTGAGTATGTGTGCATGTGTGTGTGAGTGTGCATGTGTGTGAGTATGTGTGAATATGCATGTGTGTGAGTGTGCACGTGTGTGTGAGTGAGGGTGAATATGCATGTTTGTGTGCATGTGTGTGTGTGTGTGTGNGTGTGTGTGTGTGTGTGTGTGGCTTGAGGATTTAGAGATGGGACTGCTTTTTGTCCTCTCTGCTTCTGGTCCATGGAGGTCTCAGCGAGCCACTCGGCAGCCCTGTCACCACAGCCAAGGCCATGTCTGTCACACTTCTCAAGCTGCGGGCCAGAAGAGGCCCCTCTTCCCCTGCACTGCTCTTGACAGGCTTGTAGTCACAGCCGTGAGAGAAGTGACAGGCAGTGACCACAGAGCTCTCTTCCCATGAGCACACATGACAGCCTCATTTGAACTAGAATACCCTCCCTAGAAGGTATGTCCATAAGAAGAGGACAGTTTCACCTAACAGAATAAACACCTAAGGTGAGCTGACTTTACGGAAATGACTATCACAAATAATCTGCTTTCTGGAACTAACACCCCCCACCCCTTGCTAAAGGAAAACAAGCAGTTTAGGCCCTTTTGCTAGGTTGCCAGCTTGAATGTCAGAGTTAACTCCTCTCTGAGCCTGGAGATAACACCCTCTACTGCCCTGCTATGACCTGACCCCCACAACAAGCTCTCTTCTTTTTAGCGACAACCTCCCAACTAGTTATTCTTAGCTCTGGAGTTAAAGGGCTCTGTTAACTTCGGGGCCTTTCCCCCAGTGTTTCTGAGAGGAGTCAGCAAGGAATAAATAGGCAGTTGGGGAAGAGGCTGGAGGGAAAGAGATAACATTCCCACACAGCAGCTCAACTAGGAAGAGAGCTGACAGCACCCCACCCTCCCTCTGCAGCTTGGGTGCCTCCTTACTCACTGTGGTTATCTTCCTGGGCCAAGGACTGTCCAAACGAAGGAATGATAAAATGGGAGAGAAGCAGGGGGAAGCGGGAAAGAAAGAGGGGTCACAAGAGACTGGAGTAGAGAGCCCTGTAAAAGATCAGCCGAGGCCATAGGTCCCTGGTCTGCCAGTTCTGGGGGTCATACTTGCTGGTGGGGTGCTCCCAGCTTCAGTAAGTGCCTGCTTGTCACCCCTCTGGGTCCTTACTTCCTTTGCCTTTGTGTGCTCAATTTTTTTCTTTGTTCAAAAAAAGAATGCCATGTCCTGGGCAGCCAGCCCTCTCCCTCTCCCTCTTACTGTATTCCCATTTCTAATTCCCTTATTTGTTCCGACCAGTGGCCCCACCTATGGAACTGGACAGTCTTCTCAAGTCTCAGGGTGGTCTGTGTCGCCATCTTCGGGGAATGGCACGACCACACGGGTGGGAGGTTGGCACTCTGCTTCCTGCCTCTTGCCCAGGATGGGTTGGATTCCTTGTTCTGACTTGGAAGCATTAAGTATTGCTTTGAAGAAATTCAGGAATAACCAGGCTCCTTCTCTATCTAACTTCTTACAAGTTGCTATTTTATTCTCTTTTCTGTCCACGTAACCAAATGCCAAAGGCTTGGAGATGGACTGTGTAAGGCTTATTTTGTTTGTTTTGAGACAACCTGGCCTCAAATTCATTGTCTCCCTGCCTCGGTCCTCGTGGTGAGATTGTTGGGGTGCACTACTATGCCCCACGAGAACCGTGTCTTCTCCTGTTTTTGGAGACTGAAGTCCCACTGGTCCAGCCTCAGACAAAGACCCTGAGATATCACAGAGTGATAGTGTGGCAGTGTATTCCCAAAAGAGGCAGAGACAGGATCCCAGAGAGATGTTTGAAGCCAGGTTTGCCCTTTCTACAGTACTCTGCTCTCACAAGAACTAACCACAGTCCTCGGAGATCTACATCAATCCCTTCTGATGGTGGCTTCCTAATGACCTGCCTACTCCCCACTAAGGCCCACACCTACAAAGTTGCATCAAGTCAATGCTACACTGAGTGAGGACTGAGCTCCCAGCACAGGAGCCTCAGGAGTACATACAGTACATACAAGTGATACCGGAGCCACAGCACACATGACAGCTGACACAGCTTTCTCTGATCTGACCAGCTACTGTTTTGCTCTCAATAAGGACAGGGATAAACCACAGCCTCTTAGCTGTTCTCTCGGGGGTTGAGTGACATGAACCGGCTGGGATTTCCAGTCAAGGGTCGGGGGAACATCTGGCCTGATCATGACCCTCTCGCACTTCTGTTTTCCATGGGAGCTGCTGGTTCCAAGCTACACCTCATGCAATGCTTCTCTGTGTATTGCTTTCTCTGTTCTCCCTGTGATAAAAAGGGAGGGTGTTTCTCATGATGTTTTGGAACAATCTTACCACACTTATCCCATAATTTAGTGTCATGTGTTTTTAGTATAGGATCTCCACTGTACCTTTTACTTACTCTCTCTCTCTCTCTCTCTCTCTCTCTCTCTCTCTCTCTCTCTCTCCAT
This sequence comes from Mus pahari, assembly GCF_900095145.1. Lineage (NCBI taxonomy): Eukaryota > Metazoa > Chordata > Mammalia > Rodentia > Muridae > Mus > Mus pahari. Next base: position 55,372,054 of record NC_034605.1, on the reverse strand, counting down.
GTGTGCACGCAGGTATGTGTATGTGCACACATGTATGTACACACATGCGTACAGATGCATGTGTGCCATGGCATGAGTGTGGAGGTCACGGGCCACCTTGGGGGCTTGGCTCTCACCTTCATCCTTGTTTGGAGGTGGAATTTCTCATGTATCTGCTGCTGGTGATGCAGTCCATGCTAGCTGGCAGGGGAGCTTTGGGGGAGCTCTCTGCACGCTTGCAGGCTGCTGGCCAGTCTGACATCTCCTCTGCAGTTCCAATGCTTGCTCAGTTTCCTCCTTCAGCAACTGTTCCTTTTTTTTTTTTTTTTTGCGCTACTAGGGAGAAGCCGTGAGACTCTTCCAGGTTTCGGTTCTCTTCTCCCTATATGTAACCTTTCACCTATTCCCTGGGGATCATGAGCCTCTCCTCCCCTACTCTCCTGCCGTAGCACACCATTGCTCTTGTTTCTCCTTCACCTTTGCCTCTGCATGGCCTTTCTCCATCTGGGCATCGCTCCCACCAGAGAAAAATCAGGAACAGGGATGTGACTCATAAACCAGTGGCTTGCTAGAAAAAGAAAATCTTTGCCGAGGCGTTGGAGAGGTGGCTTCGAGGTTAAGAGCACTGGCTACTCTTCAGAGGACCTGGGTTCAGTTCCCAGCACCCACCTGGAGCTCACAACTTTCAGTCACTCCAGTTTCAAGGGTTCTGATGCCCTCTTCTGCTCTCGATAGGCACTGCATACACGTGCTGCACAGACATACAGGCCAAGCACCTGTACACATAAAATGAGGGGGGAGAAATGGTTTTGAGCAGGGTATTTGTGCAGGGAGAGAAACAAGATGATAATGAGTGATTGTGATCACTCTTAGTTTTATAGGAAGCTGTGTAACGTTTTTGCAATGCACACTGAAAGATTATGTTTCTATGAACTCCTGCTTAGATATTGCTTTAAAATATTGACTGTGTGCATGTGCTTGTGTGTGTGTGTGTGTGTGTGTGTGTGTGTGCATTTATGCAGAGGCCAGCACTGGGTGCCTTCCTTGATGGTTCTTCACCTTATTTTTGGCTCTTCTATTGTAAGTTCAGGTCCTTACGATTTGATTGTGAGCACTTTATCGAGGAAGCAATCCCTCCATCTCTGACAGAAGGATATTAAAATTAGGTTTTATGGGTGCAGTTAACTGTTAATTCTGGAGAATAGAAGCATAGATATTCATTTTATAAATGACACACATCATAAGATATTGATAATCCTACTGGGAAAGAATAAGACCACTGCCACAACTTTTTCTCCAAATTTGAAGCAATTGGCCAGGGTGACAGACACTGGCCTGGTTCATACCTGGGATTCCCAGGGAATGGCCACAGGTTATGTTAGTCAGGTGCTTATCAAGGCAAAACCTGTAAGACTGTGCACTTCTCATCCCCAGCTAATCAGAGGCTGCACACATCCTGACGCACTTCCTGCCTCTGTCTCTTCTGTGTGGTCACGTCCTGTACAGTTGAGGCAACCAACCTTGTATACAAAAATGAAAACCCAGGACTTGTTATCTTACATGAGCAACAGCCCCTGACATTTCAGGAAGTTCTCTGTCCTTGGGCTAGTGGGCCTGACAGGTTAGAGCCATTTCCTTTTCCAAATCTCTTAAACAGTAATTAAAACTTAAAATATAACGTTAGCCCTCTGTACTGGATAGCTTTGTGTCAACTTGACACAGCTGGAGTTATCACAGAGAAAGGAGCTTCAGTTGGGAAAATGCCTCCATGAGATCCAGCTGTAAGGCATTTTCTCAATTAGTGATCAAGGGGGGAGGTTCCCTTGTGGGTGGTGCCATCTCTGGGCTGGTAGTCTTGGGTTCTATAAGAGAGTGGACTGAGCAAGCCAGGGGAAGCAAGCCAGTAAAGAACATCCCTCCATGGCTTCTGCATCAGCTCCTGCTCCCTGACCCGCTTGAGTTCCAGTCCTGCATCCTTTGGTGATCAACAGCAGTATGGAAATGTAAGCCAAATAAACCCTTTCCTCCCCAACTTGCTTCTTGGTCATAATGTTTGTGTAGGAATAGAAACCCTGACTAAGACACCCTCACACTATTTCAATGTGTTTGTTTAGGGTCAGATGGATGTTAACTAAGTCTGAGTTTGATCCCTGGGTTCTACACAGTGGGAGGAGAAAACCAACTCTCTAAAATTGACCTTTACACCCGTGCAGTAGCATACCACCCTTGCATTCATAGGCACATGTATACACACACACACACATATGAATATACACACATACATACATATACACATACATACATGCACATACACAATGCACACAGATGCACACATACATACACACATATATACACATACACACACAGATACACACACATGCATACATACACATACTCACACATACATATACACACATACATCCACACATATCCACACACATACATCCACACACATACATACACACATATATACACACATACATGCACACACATATGTACACACACACTAATAAATGTGATTTTAAAATTAAAATTAAAGCAGTTTTCTAAAGGAGGGTATGATATAGTCACCCAGAAATAAGCTGGACAGAGAGACAGCAATGTCTGTCCGAGGGCCAGCTCTTTAATTTAGGTGAAGTTAAGATGGACAGGACACATGGGCCTTTACCCAAAAGTCAAGATTAAGGGTCTATAAGACATTAATTCTATTCTTCTGTCAACTTTTCCTGTTTGTGTTTGCCCTGTACTATACTTCCAAGAGAGGACCCAAGGCACTAGCATGAACTTTACGGCTTCCCTTTGCATGGCATTGACTATGCCCTGTTTACACGGGAGCAGGGCAGCATTTAACTTACAGAGTTCACAATCACCGTTTGTGCCTTGTGGCTCCCGTATGAGGGGAGATCTTATTCTTTCCAGAACACCGGGTGTGCTCTACAGCACTAGCTCTACATTTTGTTTTGTTTTGTGTGCCAATGAGTTTATTGGGCTTACTCATAGGGTCATGTGTGAGGGATCAACCAGAGAGCAGGGGTGTGGGGGATTGAATGAAAATGGGTCCCAGAGGCTCGAAGGGAGTGGCATTATTGGAGGTGTGGCCTTGTTAGAGTAGGTGTGGCCTCATTGGGGTAGGTGTGGCCTTGTTGGAGGAACTGTGTCACTGTGGGTGGGCTTTGCTCAGGAGCACAAGCCAGGCCCAGTATCACTTTCTCTGCCCGCTGCCTGCCATCCAGATATAGAACTCTCAGCTACTTCTCCAGCACCCTGTCTGCCTGGATGCTGCCAAGCTTCCTGTCATGATGATAATGGACTAAACCTGTAAACTGTAAGTCAGGCCCAATTAAATGTTTTCCTTTATAAGAGGTGCTGTGGTCATAGTGTCTGTTCACATGAATAATAGCCTCATACAGTGTGTGAAGGGTTATAGGGTCATGGGTGAACGGTTATAGGGTCATGGGTGAAGGGTCACAGAGTCATGGGTAAGGGGTTACAGGGGCATGGTTGAGGGTCACAGGGGCATGGGTGAGGGGAGGGGTCACAGGGGCATGGGTGAGGGGTCACAGGGGCATGGGTGAAGGGTCACAGGGACATGGGTGAGGGGGTCACAGGGTATGGGTGAGGGGTTACAGGGGCATGGATGAGGGATCACAGGGACATGGGCTTCCCTCTCTGGCCATTAAGAGACTGACAAATAGCCCTTCACATTTTGTTTTTGCCACAAAGGGACACAACTCAAGGGTGACCCCTGACAGCAGTGAGTATCAGCTGAGTTCAGTTCCTTCTTTTAGGGCTCAGTTCCCCTTTCCCCAGCCCAACAACGTCTACAGCTTCATTTACTCAAGTCAGCCTACTTCCCCTTTCATCGGTATAGAGCTTCTAGCAGGCTCTGCCCAGAAGGGACACTGAGTGGATGTTTATGAAAGCTCCAACCGTGACCTTTCTTTAGTTCCTTTACATGGAGAATTCTCTGGTCCCATCTGTGAAGTGGGGACTGTCACTGTGTCGGTCCCAGAGGAGGAGCTAATGGATACGTTCTCTGCCCTGAGGCTCACAGACAAGAAGTCATAGAATCATGATTCGAACCCAGGTCTTGAAGTTTCTAGAGCCCCAGAGGTCAGGTCATTCCAGTATCCCTGAGGGTGTGGAAACACGGGACAACAGTCCTGTGAAAAGCTTTCGGGCACATGCAGACATATTTTTAGACTAACAGTGTACCAGCTTAACACATAATTAGATTGTCGCTGTCACCTCAGAACAATATGAAGAGAGAAAAAAAAAATACAGCCGGGACCCTGTGGTCACACTTGCTGTTGCTACATACTCAGTCTGCTGTTGCAGGGGCTTGACTAACTCGGGAAAGCTACACCCTGGTTCTGAGGATGCTGGGCACTCAAGCTGCGACCTTCTGTGACCCAAATGCAGGAACTGGAAATGGTCCTTGAGGTTTCAGGTGGGGAGGGGGTGGTGTGAGAATAATTATGAGAGAAGAGATGATTCTTCTCAGAGATTTAGAGAAACTCAGCATCGATGACTGTGATGCTACTCAGCTCCGCAGCTGTTTCCATGGAGCTACATAGAAACCGTGCCTGGGAACCGGTTTTCTGATGCACTGGAAATACTGTCTGAAAATGGCTGTCCCTGCCGTTGGGTGCTCACATGGTCAACAGGGATGCTGTTTTTGATTCTTATCTGTAACTCTGCAACTGGGTATTTCCTGGTTGCCTAGCTATTAAGCCAAGCTAAAATAATATCAGACAACTTCACAACTTACTATCTAACTTTTCTAAACACTTATAAATCAATTTATTTATCTAGATCCTGGGTCTTCTATGTATCCCTCGCTAGCCTGGAACTCACAGAGATCTGCCTGCCTCTGCCACCCAAGTGCTGGGATTAAAGATGGGTGCTACACTTTGTTTTTGCTTTTTCTTTTTTATTTTTTTTTTATTTTTTATCTTTAGAAAAAAAAAATGTTCAAGTGCAGCTGATCTTCTTCAGCATGAGCCTGACTCATTTCTTTATCTTAATTCAAGGTCATGCTCAGTGACAGAGTCTGAGGCCAGACCTAGATACATGAGACTCTCCGAAGAAAGGAAGGAAGGAAGGAAGGAAGGAAGGAAGGAAGGAAGGAAGGAAGGACAGGAGGGAGGGAGGGAGGGAAGAAGGAAGGAAGG
>NC_034605.1:55298247-55366839 GCF_900095145.1 Mus pahari | reverse complement strand
AGAGAGAAAGGAAGGAAGGAAGGAAGGAAGGAAGGAAGGAAGGAAGGAAGGAAGGAAGGAAGGAAGAAGGAAGGAAGGAAAGACAGGAGGGAGGGAGGGAGGGAAGAAGGAAGGAAGGAAAGAAGGAAGGAATGAAAAGTAAGTTGGAGATGATGCTGTACACTGCTTAATGACTTTCTGCCATTTCACGTCAAAAATGTCAACCAGAGATGCTCTCTTGGATAGAGGCTGCAGAGGCAGCATGAACCATTGAATGCCTTAAGCACTAAGTTACTCTTAGGGACGAATAGTCTGAGAGAAGAAAACTTCAAGATGAAAACACCAAACTGAAGAAAGTGAACTGAAAGCAGAGTTGCTTCGGACGTAAATTCAAAGCAGGGCAGCCAACGCCGTCCCCAGCTGGCACTGCCCCAGAGATGATTGATTGGCAAGGTTAGAGCGACTCAGTGGACACTCCCAGAAGCCATCTCCACTGGCCCCAAAGAATGGATTAAAAGGGGATGGAGGAAGGTGAAGTAGAGAACGGTAAAGGCAGGAGGCGGGGAGAAGCCGCACGATCCATCATCAGCACCCAGCACCGAGTACTGCCATGTTTGGCGCATGGGGTCCATATCTTTAAGCCGTTTGCCTCATTCCACCCCAACCAGATTCTCTGCACAGGGAAGTGGGTGTCAGAAAAGCTGCTCCAAGAATAGATGCTGCTGGGCTGGTGAACGGTGTTCCCACGGACCAGATGCAAAATCAGATGGTGAATTACTCGGTTACCCCAAACCTGCAAAGGTGTAGTGGGTGATATGTTGATGACGGGGATAGGGTGGGGGAGGGTGGCAGTGGAAATTCTGGCTCCTCCTAACAGGCTTGTCTTCCTTGGGACAGATGGCCTTTAACTCTTTCCTTGGAGAGGCTGATGAGGAGATAAATCCTCAAAAGACCTTAAGCAAACCAACCTCACCTGCATGCTAGGAATGAGGCAGCATGTGGCCGCACCCACGGAAACAGGCTCCTTAAAAGTCGGAAGAGCAGGGGGTTGGCAGGGCTCAAATCATGACCAGGAGCAGACCAGAAACGAAGAGACACTTCAGAAGGGAAGTGTTTTGGAGAGAAAAATCCATGATGATTTAAAAAAAAAAAAAAAAAAGAAAGAAAGAAAGAAAAAGAACCTTATTTTGCACAGATAAAAGAAGAAGAAACTCCTGTAGAGAATCAGGCCTGCTTGGAAAAATTTATACCCAAAGTTTTGTTAAAAAAAAAAAAAGTCCCAGTTTCAGGACATCATACGCACTTTGTACTTGTTAACAAGCATTGGGAAGCCGATCGCCCAAGCCAACATGTTTTATGTGTGTGATGCCTGCAGACCTAGTGCCGCTTTAGGCTCCAGAGTGAGCACACAGAGGTCAAGCTGGCCACCGGACAGGGCAGATGGGTCGTCCAAGGGTAAGCTGGTGAGCACACTGACATTGCAGGTAGAGTTAACGCTGCTAAGAGCCACAGCTATGAGAAGGGAGAGCGGGCAGGGAGCGGGGCGACTGTGACGGAATGGAAAAGTTAATTAATTACCAAGCCTCAGGAAGACAGGGAGGCATAGTATTCCAGAGAGGAGGCTGTCTGCCAATGGCTGTCGATTTGATCCGTCATGTGTAAGTAATAGAAAGCAAGCAAAATTAATCGGCTGACACAATTCCCTTTAATGAAAATGAAGTTTGTTACGGGGAAGGGATTTTAAGGCCACGGCTGGGTCTCAGTGTAGGAGGAAGAGCTACACATAAACAGGGCAGCCTGTGGAGATCTAAACTTGGTGGGGCCTTGAAAGGGACGAGAAGGTTCCCTTCAGCGTCTGGAGAATAAGGGGTGTGAGAGAGGCCATTGGAGCCTCTTTAGAGAACCCCTCCCCTCCACAAACCTCCCCAAGGGTTCTTCAGACCCAAGTCCCCTGAACAAAGGAGATGTCCACCTTTTAGGGTTAGCAGGAAGTGTAATATCACGTGATTTAGTTCAGCACAGTAAATTTGTTGAGGTTGAGGCTTGTTCGGTCACAGCACAGTCAGCTTCTTAATTCTGTCGAAGAGAGCGGCAGTGAGGTTCAGACTGTGCCTAAAGACACAGGCCCTCCTCCTGGCAGTAATGAGATAGACCGCTGTAGAGCTCTAAAGACCCAGGGTTTGGAGGGCTTGTGGTGGGTAGGCATTGGAGATGCCTGGATGGTGAAGGCCAAGCCAGAGCCTTTCGTGCCGTCAGCTTTATCACAACTATCATGATTTCAAAACAAATGCCAACTGTTTCTCTGTGTTCTGTGATTTGCCCTATCCAGTCATCTGACTCTAGCTGAGGAGGGATGGTAGGGACTCAGTTTGTAGTAAACTGATCAAAAGTGTAAGTCCCAACCTAGGGTTTAGGGTAAACCTCGGGACCCTGCCCTGCCCTGTGGTATATGTCTCCAGGTGGGTGCTGTCAAATGAACTGAATTGCAGTATACCCAGCTGGTATTGCGGGCTGGCTTAGTGTGGGGCAATGTTCCCGCAGATGGACATACGCTGAGAGTTAAATAAGCAGTTTGCTTGTTTTTCTATTGCAGTGATTGTGTGTGTTTATGTATTGCATGTATATATGTGTGTTTTGTGTGTGTGTGTGTGTTGGGTGCACACAGTGCATTGTGGGTAGCCTGTGCTTGCATCTTTGTGCATGTGTCTCTGTGTGTGTAGTATGTGTGGTACATGTTATGCATTGTGTATGCCTGGGTCTGTACATGTGCTAGTGTTATATGTGATGTGTCATACACATATTATGTAGTGTGTGTGTTGTCTGTATGCATTGTATATGCTGTATGTACGTTGTCTGGGTGTGCACTGTTCATCTGCTTCTTGTTTGGGGAGTCTGAGTGAAGCCACGTGAGCATTAGCCTATGGATGGTATGGACCGTCTGCATCATTCCTCTGCTTCAAGTGCCTGAGACGTGCAAACACATCTGCTGGTCACACAACAGATCACTTACAGGAAACTACTCAAGGCTCCAAAGGGCTTGCACCAGCTCCTGGGCAGGACTGCACAGTGCTTCCTGTCCCTGCCTCCATTCTGGCCCCTCCCTCAGTGCAGTCTTCAGTCTGTCTGGTGAGGTCTGCGTTGCCCTGACGACCAGTTGGGCTGACCGTATCCTTGGGTGCTTACAGAGCTTCTGATTATTTTTAAAGAGACCGTCCAATAGTCTGGTCAACATTTTGCTCACTAATTCCTGTAAGAACTCTTGGAGGCTTGACTCGAGTTTGCCTACTTTAAATTGAATTATCTTTTGGCTGTTAAAAGTTTTAGGATTACAGTCTGGATCAAAGCCCGTTGCCAGGAATGCAGGGCAAGTGTTCTCTCCCAGCTATGGCTGCCTTTGGCCTCATCTTATTGTCTTTTAATGAGAGGAAGTTTTGGATTCAGAAAAGGACAAGAAAGGGATGGTGGTCTTTGTAACTTTCATTTTTTTCATTGTTTAAATAAGTACATTTGTTCTTGCAGTCAAATGAGTCCATGTTTTCTTCTTCTTCCTTTCTAGTATTAGGTTAAATGTTGAATGAATAGAAAAGTGATTCGTATGATTATTTTTATCTGCATTTGTGTGTGTGTGTGTGTGTGTGTGTGTGTATGTGTATAATGAGCTACACATGGTCTATGCATGTGTTGTGATTAACTGTGGAATACTAAGCAACCAGGGTCTTTATCTCTAATATTTGCAACAATTTGCAAAATCTGTGCTCCTGTTCCCAAGGTTCAAGGAGGACTCAGGTGGGGCGATTCTATTAAGCGACAGTGAGCAGGCCAAATCTGCATAGCTCTGGAGTTCCATTAGCAGTAGCCATGCAGATCTGTACCCGTGCGAGCTCCTGGGTGCTCTGTGGTAATGCCTCCAGACGCTACATCAAAGACATCAGAGGGGCATCCACGGGGGTCAGGACAACGAAAGCCATACATCCCCTTCAGCACATATGGGACATGTGTGACAAACCCTCTCCATGTGAGCCTCTCATCTTTCAAACTGTTTATTGAAGGACTTGCACACTCGGCGGGCTCTTATGAAACTGCCTTTTTGTGGCTTTGGTCACAGCTCCGGGAGAGTGAGGAACCACAGGAAAGGGCAATGGGGCCACCCAACAGGTGCTGGAGGGCATGGCAACCCGACCGACGGGGGCCAGCGGCCACACACTTCTCGCTTCTCCAGCACAGAGGGCAGGTGTGGGGTGGGGTAGGGTGGGCAAGAAGTCATGCTCAGCCTATGGCAATGCCCAGTGACCATGGAATGAATGAATGAACTTCTCTCCTGGGAATATGCTTTCCCATCAACGACCCCTTCTCCAGGGACCTCTGCTCCCTGACTGGCCTGCTGGTTTCATGTTGAATTTTTTTTTTTCCGCTTTGAAAACTCTGGGATCAACACCGGGTGTCTGGCATCTTTATGATAAACTTCTCCACTGGGGGAAGAGTTAGGGCCAGCCAGTATCTCCTGGTGTAAGGAGATTGGAGTTAGTCAGCCACAGGTCCTGGTTGAGGCTCCCTTGTGATGCGCACTGACTTAGGGAAGCTCTTCCAAGATCAGGACATGGAGGGGAGAGTGAAGGGCTCATCCCTTCTCTACCCCTGAGCAGGCAGGTGACCTTGGGTCCCATACCCATGGTCTGCACGTTTTCAGGTTCTGCGGCTTTCAAAAGGAAGTTGGAGTAAAGATGGTGAGCAGCTTTGTTGAATGGTGAGGCTTAACACAGTGTGGCAACCACTTACATCATTCTCTTTTTCAAGTTCCGAGTCTCCAGTACTGAGAAGAGGTGCAAGTGGGACTGCAGGCCCCGGGGCCTCAGAATGAGCTCTGTGCACCTTGCTGGGCTCCTGCTGTATCTTTATCTTCAGTTGACCTTCAGATATCCCAGCTTTGGCTGTGGAGAGTGAGATATTTTCCAATGGTAACAGCCCTACTTGACTTCCATGGAGACCTCCTCATAGGTCTCATGAGCTTTATCAAAAATGAGTGACCTGGGTTGAGTAGACCGCTCAGTGTAGAGTGCTTGCTGCACATGCGTGTGCGCCTGACTTCAATCCTTGGGCAAAAGCCAGGTATGGCCACACACACTTGTAATTCCAGAGCCAGGGAGGTGGAGGTGGAGATGGGTGAACTCCAGAAGTACCAAGACTGCTTGGCAAAGTTCCAGGCCACAGAGCAACTGTCCTTCAGACAAAAAGGTGGAAGGCATTTGAGGAGTGACATTGGAGGTTGTACTCTGACTCCTATAAACATGTGCACACATGTACATAATGCACCTGCACATATGCATATATACACATATACATATATATACATATACATATACATATAAACATATACATATACACACATACATGTATATACATATACATATACACATGTACACATATGCACACACACACACACACACAAAGAGAGGGAAAGGGAAAGTTTCCTAGAGGTTTTCCTTGCATGACCTGACTTGACATCCAGCAGAGGGCATTATAGACTCAGCCAGACATCTTCCTTCTACGTGAGGAACTGGTAACAGCTGCCAGCTTTTAGCAAAACCAGTCTCATCTGGACAAGGGCTCCCTGTCCGAAAGGAGGCTAAGAACACACAGCAAGGACTCAGATGAAATCCCATTCCAGGAGAGCCAGCTCAGACATGAAGGCACCGGTGAGACCCTGTCCTCTTTAATAGAGTCCTTACATTTCACGCATGAAGAGACACGATAACCACTTTGTATTCTCCCCCAGGCTCTATTTATAGCAGTTATTAATGCGCCCATAATGGAAGTTCTTCTGCTCTGGGGAATTGACTGTGAGACTAAATGACACCATAGTGACATCCTCTGCCAGGCATTCGGTATGGGCTGCTGCCTCCGAAATTGCCCATTTGGAGAATGTATGCGTGTCACAGGTTGTTTTCAAAAACCTTGAAAAAATTTATAGCCTTAGTTGCTAGGATTCAGATGTGAATGCCAGATTATCATAATGACTGAGCAGGGATTCTTGGCTGGTCTGGGGTTAGTTCCTTCTTTAGCTTGATTGTGACCTCTATGTTCAGGTCACTGACTGAACATACCTCTACCTGGTTTCCTGAAGCCACGTCCATACACAGCGATGTCTGGTGTCCATAGTCACCACAGGCCTTCTCCATTCTCTCTGCTCTAATGAGCAAGTTATTGTCAAAGGCTTCTAAGCATCCGATACTTTAAACATTTTATGAAAAACAAAAAACAAAAGCAATTGGCAGTTGGTGGGGTGTCTGCCTAGAACTCCTGGAGTCCTGGGTTCGATCCCCAGCACCACATAAATGATTTGTTGTGGTACAAACTTGCAACCTCAGCACTCAGAAGGTGGAGGCAGAAGGATCAGAAGCTCGAAGTCATCCTTGGCTACATGGTGAGTTCAAGGCCAGTCTGGACTACATGAGATTCTCAAGATCTTAAAACAAAAAATGAGCTTTTAAGTACATCACCCATGTGACTACGAAAACTGCTCATACCAGCTGTCTTTAGCACCTGATTGGATTGGCAGAGGAATGTCCCCGTGGGAAGCCCAGCCCAGACAATGGTTCTAGGAGCTAGGCCTCCAAGTGTGGCTCTCTCCCCAACCAGTCACAGCAGCAAATCTTGTGAGGGCCTGTTTAGCTCCATCAGTTACCTGGGGGGAAGGGGGGGATGTGCGGTGCTTCATCCAGGAGGAGTTTGAGACAGTGCCCCTCCAAATGCCTTTCCTGACACACCTGTGCTGGCTGTTAGCTGGTTATTTAGAGATGCAGGATTAATTCTGAAAAGTTGGCTGTCCTTCTGTACAAAGGATTTTGTACCAATCTGACTTTGTAAGCAGTGGATGCAGACAGGAGCTAGTTTATGCAGCCGTAGCAGGCACTGACACCTGACCCCACAGAACTGGTTACCAAGCCTCATATCTAGGGGATTTCATCTGCATCACAGGACAACCCTGGCTGGCTGTGCACCTTGCTTATCCTCTATAACCTCACCCACCAGCCCCTTCGTCAAGCTCTGTCTGAGGGATGCTGTCCTCACCCTCTCTGAGTCGTGAAGTAAATGCAGGCGCCATCAGCTGGAGTTCTTAAAAGGCCATGCTTGTGTGAGACATTTTACAAGGTTGACTGATTGGAACTTCAATGGCTCGATTGTTACCGGCCACGGGCCAGATTGATATTGTCTCCCTTGGGCCTTTATCTTGCCGTGTGTTGCCTGTCTCCCTGTGATATAACCAGCATCGCCAGGAAGTCTTCTGAGAGACTGCCACTTAGATGCGGTTGGGAGCTGACTTGTGCTGCAGAGAAAAATTTCAGAAGGAGTCAGTGAGCCGAAGATGGGATGTATTAAAATAAGAATGTGGCATGCTTATGTTACAGGGTACGTACCAGGGATGACCACTCTGTTTATAGCCAACTCAAAGTCTTTATTCCACCCAGCCGGGACTACACTCAGTTTTTCAGGGACCCACCTGTAGCCCCGAGCATTTAGACCAAGGGGCTTTTTAAAAGGCAAAACTCTACCCTGGTATCTCACTCAGCAGCTGCAGGGGGCGGTTTGCACAAGCAAACACTTTAACAGACCCTTAGAGGCATCCTGACTTTAGGTTCCTAGAATAGAACTGGGTCATTTCCCATGGGATTCTCAGTCAAGATCAAATTTTAGTTAAGCCTGAAGTGCCCTTGGGAAGAATACAAGGCTGTCTTGCTCTGTCGCACTTCGACCTAATTGATGTGATTGTGGGCATGGAGAAAGAGAGGCTTAACATTTAACAATAGCTATCAATATTATTTTGGGCCCTCTGAAGTGACGGTGGTCGATAGAGGTCCTCTCTATCCAGGTTAAAAGATGAAGTGAGAATCTCTTCTATCAATGAGATTATAAGGAGGTCCAGGAGGTGCATCGCACAGGTGTATGCATAAAGGAAGTGCATCGCGCAGGTGTATACACAACCAATGAGGGCTAATAAGATAAAAACGTAGGTCCCATATTGTCAAACGCATGCTAAATATTTATGTCCATAGGTCAATGCCTTTTCTCAATATAGGTTGGAGAAGCCTCTTTCTGCTCTGTGTAGTAACTCTGACTATAGTGACTACCTAGAAAGCAAAGATCTGGGAAGGCACATTCTATCTATCATCTATCTATTTAACATGGCTTAAGCAGAATCAGCCTGCTAAGGGAATGAATGTCCCTTGGCCAGGTGAGTGACAGCCCAAATGGATTATCTGTGTCTCTCTCCACTCATAGGCAGATTCCGTTCTTTTGACCAGAAGGGTTTCCTTCAGTAATCCTTCAACCTGAGTTGGGTGGGACTCACTGTCATCAGTGGTGCTTTTGTATTAAAACCTTTTGGGAATAAGTCCCTGAACAAATCTGGTAAACTACATTGCTTCTGAAAACGCAGAGCATTGCCTCAGACTCGCCCAGACATCCGAGCAGCTCCAATTAACTGACTGTACAAAGTGCCCCTGGCTGCTATATTCATACTCCGCTGGCTCCGGGCAGAACAATTCTGTATTGTTAGGATAATGGAAAGGCTACCATTTCTTTGCTATGCAAATTGTATGCATTTCGGCCGAGTAAATACTTCCTGTCTGCCTGCCGCATGGATTTGAATAACAAAAATATAAAAAAATTAAGAGTGGGCTTCTGTGGTTGAGGAAGCTTTAGAATAATGAGATTGCTCCCTCCGCCAAGCGACTCAGCAGCTGCCACAGTGGGATACACTGAGGAAAAGCTTGAGATCTCCTGTGATGAAATCCAATTTTCATGTTTGACAGACTGAGGAAACTTGTAAACTTGGGGACTCAACTCTGAAGTTCTTTCTCCCCTTTCCTCTTCCCTTCCTCCCCCTCTTCCTAATAATTTAATAAAATACAGGCTACACCTACTGAAAGGTTTGGGGTTTTAGTGTTCAAGGAGGAAGACTGAGAGAAATGGTTTTTTGGTTTTTTTTTGGAGTAACAGACTTATTAGAATTGTGTCATAGACAGACAGGCAGCCAGCAGCATGGTGGGGAGTCTGAGAGTTATGCCCACTCCAAGGAGAGTAGACGTTCCTTATTGCAGATTTTATTGGAAAGTGGGTGAGAAGAGGGTCACCAGGGGGCAGTGAGCTAATAAATGTCACAGTGCTGGGTCAGCCTCTCTCTTGGCCTCCACTACTGGGACTTGATTATGTGGTGTGGAAGGCAGGGATATAGAGAAATGAGTTGCTTTGGTTCTGGGAACCAAGTTACTTCTGTTCCATGAAGTGTTACAGTCCAACCACAATGGAGGAGCTTTGCAAAGTGGTGTTGTCTTAGACAACACCCACCTCAGCGCTGGCTTGGGGGAATGTGCACAGAAACCAAAAGTAGTGCTGGTTGGCAAACACGGTCGGCAGATAGAAGCCAACGGGTTGTGTTTCATCCGTGCTTTGAGCATCCAAGGGTGACAGAAAATGAGATGGTGTAAAATGCTTCATGTTAATCAAAATGCCTTCAAATAAGGTGCCTTAAAACCCTCCATTCAAGTACTGCTATGGGTATCTTTTCCAGGAACATTGTTAAACATGTGAACATCGGCTATGCGATTTCTACTGCGGCTGCAGTGTCTGCGGAATGGCAGGCATACATGCTTGTCAGGGAACTCTGTCTTACATTTCCTTTCTCCATAACAGGACGATAGGCATTCCAGCCTGTGCCAAACTGTAGCCTTCGGAATCTGGGCAAGCTTTGGAAAGGGAGACATAAGCCCCATTTGTCTCCACTTAGGGACGACCAGGCCCGATTTCAAAAAGAAGGCCATAAGGCTGGAACAGCTCTAGGGACAGACCATAAAATCCAGGAACAAGGTCAGAAATTCCCTCCCAAAGAACAGCCTGGGGATAATCACAAAAATGAGAAAATATCTTATCTCAGGATGGGCCTTCTGTGCTGGGCAGTCCTATCCCATCCTGTGATTAAACATTCATGACATAGGAATGCAGACCACTAACCACCAGGCACAAACCAATCAGAAGCTGGCTGACCCTTGTAACCCCTAGCACCTACCAGTGAAATTTTAGATTACCTAATCCTTCTAGAAAATTCCCCTAGTTCCCTGTGCACCTTTGTCTACAGCCACCATTTTGAAGGATGGCTGACCAGATCATGCAGGTTATTTCTGCAGAATGAACATTCTTTGTCTGAATCTAGGCTCTTCCTTCAGCGACTTTCGGACTGCTACACTGTATTTCTCTGTGTGCCATAAACAAAAGAGAGATAACTAAAAAGTTTCAAGTTTAGGATTCAAAGTGATGGATTGTCCTTTGGGGTAAACGGATTGTTATTGATGGCACAGTCAGACAGAAAAGACAGGCAGGCAGACAGTGGCCCTGAGGAGATGCAGCTTTGGTGAGTTGTCACCCCAGCCTTGAAAGGCTTGTGGTGTCGCAGTTGCCTTGAAGTCACCGGTCAACTCATCAGCTCACCAAGCTGGACTTTAGTGACTTGTCTCTGCTCTGTTGTTGGTGATCCATCAGGTTTATGCAGATATTTGCTGGTATCCCTCCTGGGAAGGCCCCGGAACACCTCCCTTCCTTCTTTGTTGTTTTTGTTTTCCAAGATAGGGTTTTGTTGACGTCAGGCTGATCTGAACTCACGCTGCATCCCAGGCTAGTCTTGTACCCCTGATGCTGTGGATGCTACCTCCTTGGTGCTATGGTTATAGGTATGTGTCATGTATCCCATCTCCCTATGCTGCACATTTCCAGCGAGATACCCTGTATGCTTTTAAAGGCAGGGTATCTGAGAGCCCCATCTGCAGGAAGAAACAGAAGATGCAATCTACATATCTTAGTGTGCAAGTGTAGCTCCAAGGGAGAGCTGGAGTCCTTAGAGAGAGGAATCCATCATTAGAGACTGCAGACACTGGTATTTAGTTAGACTCCTTGGCCCACTGTGCAGTGACTGTCTCTGAGACTACTGTTGATCCAGGAAGGATGGTGGCACTTATGGTCCTGAGCCTGCTCTATCTATCCATACTTGGTCTTTCCTCTTGAGCTCTTACCTGTGTAAATGCAAGTGCTTTGGAAAGTACTTCGTTACAGCATTTGATAATTTGTTGATCCTAATATCCATAGCTCTCCTCCATCAGCAACACAGCCTTCTTTCTGTCTTGTCTGTACATGAATAGTATACAACATTTAGCTTTCCTTGCAACAGGGAGAGTCAAGCAGCTTGCTGGGCACCTCTTGGTTGTTTTGTGTGACTTGATTGTGAACAACTGTCTCATGGGGCTTCCCTTCAGTGTCCTTGACTGGAACACGTGTAGGTAATCTGGAACTCTGTGAAGACCTCACCGAGACCCCAGACATGGGTTCATCATCAACAAGGGCAGCAAGCTTCAGCCCTGGGTTGTCTAGAGGTCTGATTTTGTCAGCCTTCTTCTGGCCTTTACAGACACGATAGTACAGGTACACATGTGTGAATACACACACACACACACATACACACACACCCCTAAGAAAAAATTTTTAAATGCATATTCATTGTGCATTTTGTATAGTATGTAAGTAAAAAACACTATTTTCTATAAAGACAAGCAGAAAAATGATACATGCCAATATACTACTTGGACAAATTTTCAGGTTATTATTGATTGTCAGGTGACAACATGGGCTTTTACATACAGCCTAACCAAGTGGAGTATTATTATTATTTGAAAGGACAATTGTCATAGCATGGTGAGCAGCTGTCATGATTATACTCTGCCACTATCTCTCTCTCTCTCTCTCTCTCTCTCTCTCTCTCTCTCTCTCTCTCTCTCTCTCTCTTTTAATTTCTTCATTTACAAAATGGCCAAGTGGACTTCAAGTTTGTGAAGAGTTCCTTATCTTCAGGAAACACTCAGGCTGCCTATCGAGTCAGAAGATGAAGAACAGCAAAATGGAGAGTGCAGCCACTCGGGGACACATGCATTGGGATACCATACATGTAGCATTATACATATGACACATTAATGACTCGCGTGGAATATAGAAAGCCTGCAATGTTTCTAGAAGCTTCTTAAAGCCTTGCTCTACCTCCCTCTCTTCTCTCCCATCTCCTTCCAGATTCTCTTCATCTTTTCCCTCCTCTTCCTCTTTCTCTCTCCTTTAAAATAAGAAGTCAGAGTTGTGGATACCTCTCCATCTGATGGGGGGAAGAGTACCCACCTTCCAGGCTAAGGAACCCAGGGAAAGATGAGGTTTCCTTCATATGCCCATAACCTGGCCACTCTCCCCAACAATGGCTTCTCTTGCTAAGGCGGGACTTAGAGACATTTTGTCTATGGACTATGCACTTGGGGTGGGTGTGATAGAACTCAGAAGCCCTTGTGAATGTTGGAAAGTATTCAGTTGTGTTCAGCCTTCCTTCCCATCAATGTGGTTTAGAAAGATTGGCTCTTTAGAAAATGATTTTGCAGTCGGCCTATGTGTCTTTCAATAGCAGGCAGCTCTTTAGGTCTCCTGTATGCACACGCGCGCACACACACACACACACACACACACACACATCCTGTTATGTGTGTGCACCCCTTGCAGGCATCTGTATGCATGTGAAAACTTAGATGAGCCTGATCAGTTTTTCCTGCCCTTGTGTATATGTCCTCCTCATCAGTTTAAACTCCAGGCTGTCCCCTCTCCTTCTTCTCTTTTCTCCCATGATATTAATTTTCGTAATGGCTCATAGAACAACATTGTTTTCTAATGCTTTCTCCTTGGGCTGTAGACAATGAAGGCTCTGAACACCCTGGCCTTTGACTTGTATACACGCGTCAATATCCTCCATCGATGCGGTTCACGGACTCTGTGTGCCAGCCACTCAGGGCTTTGCCTTCTGCTCTTTCTTTCCCTGCACTGGCTTATCTTGATTGTCCTTATTCTAGAAGGAGCACACCTCCATTTTGGATACTGTAGCGGCCTGAGAGCTTCCTCTTCGCTCAGCAAATGCTGGGTACTGTTTACACAAGCCTTTTAAAAATAAGGTTTAAAGAAGTACACGGACTAGCTAACAGAATAAGGGACTGTTTAGGGAAAGAGAAGGTGAAATCCTCCAGTCATTCACAGGTTCCAGAACCTTCCTTGGGGACACAGACCTGTCTTTATTTTCTTTCTCTTGTATTTAAAAAAAAATCCATGTTATAATATTATATATTATAAAATATTAAAGTTCACACACGGTCTTTGTGCAGAGTGAGGTTGGAATGGAGTTTTAGAGCCATCCACAGTGCCAGAATACAATCTTGGGGTCTCACAGGCTGCAAGTGTTTCCAGAGGATTGGGTCTGGGCCAGGTGTTCCCAGGTCCTTGGCTGTATTAGTTACTTTCTGTTACTGTGACAATGCACAGAGACCAAGGTAACTTATAAAAGAAAGCATGTAATTGGGCTTACCATTCCAGAGAGTTAGAGTCTTTGACAAAGACACAAAGATATGACAATGAGAACAGCCGAGAGCGCACACCTCAAGCTGTGAACGGGAGGCCGAGAGCCCACTGGCGATGAATGGTTCAAGTCTTCTGAAATGTCGAAAGTCCACTCCAGTCACCCACTCCAACAGAGTCAGACCTCCTAATCCTTCCCAAACAGTCTCAGGAACTGTGAACAAAGTATTCAAACGTGTGAGCATCTGGGGTCCATTTTGACTCAAACCACCACATTGGCCTCTTACGCAAAGAACTGAGCATGGGTTCTCATTACGCGCAATGCAGCAAGCAAACTCTTAAGAAGTCAAGCAAGTAGAACAGATCAGAAGTACATGCTCTTGGGTAGCAGGCCACATGGATGAGAGGTCCAAGGCCCCTAAATGTTATTTGGAGTTTTCTCCTATGGGTTCAAGAGAAGGAATAGTTAGCTACTAAGGGAGCAGTTCGGTTGATGGGTTAAGCTGTGTGTTTTAGAACTATTGCTGTGAAGAGAAACTATGACCATGGAAACTCTTACAAAGGAAAGCATTTAATTGCGGCTGGCTTACAGTCCAGAGGTTCAGTCCATTATCATCATGGCTGGAAGCATGGTGGCATGCAGGCAGACATGGTGCTGGAGAGGGAGCTGATAATTCTACATCCGGATACTTAGGCAGCAGGAAGAGAATGCTACCCTGAGCTTGGCTTGAGCATCTAAGGTCTCAGAGAGCACCACCATTGACACACCTCTTCCAAGAAGGCTTGACCTACTCCAACAAGGCCACGCCTCCTAATTGTTTGACTAATGCTGGGCCTATGGGGGCCATTTTTATTCAAACTGCCACACTGAATATTTATTTTCCATCTGTGAATGTCCTTTTTCATAAGATATCTGAGCTTAATCACATGTATGCCTACTTATGTGTAACACGAGGGTCTCCCTTTAAGTTCTCTTGAAGGATAGCTTTGTCTTACATCATACCCACCCCAAACCAGCTCAGACTAGATCATCATTTTTATTCTCTATGTTTAAATATGTTAAGAATACATTTGAATGAAAACTGTCTAAATTTGGTTGTTGCTAGGGGCAGGGGAATCTACACTGGTATTCAGGAGAGAGGGGTGTGTGTTTGGCCCAATTTGAGTGGAGGTTCTGAGATTGCAAGATGCATTTTTTTTTTGAGAGAGAGAGAGATGTATGTTCATAGTTATTTTGGGTGACGGGGTTAAGCTGGCAAGTGCATTATTACAAGCAGAGGTGTATATAACAAAAACCAAATGAGGTCCCAGGTAGCTAAGCTGTCTCTCATATTTACCTGTCTCAGGAGGAACAATTGAGCCACAGATAGAAAGCTCCTGTGGTGATACTTGTTCCCAGGTGAATATGAGATGCATCGCCTTACCTGGGAACTAGGTGTGGGTGTAGCATGCCAGCCTTACTCTGCACAGAAGGAGGAAGGGACCAAGAGCTATATTTGAGGGCTCCTGATACAAACTCTCTGTGGGTTTGGGGCTTGTCTTTACAGGCATGTCTGCAAAATCTTAAGGGAAACAAAAAGATTATAGTGAAGTTTCTGGTATTCCAGATGCCTAGCAACAAATGAACTCTCTTCAGAAGAGTGAATTTCAACTCAAGCCTTGAAGAATTATGGCTCCCAGATCTCCCCCACAGCAGAGAAATAGATCAGGGAGCAGAACAGAACTGGGAAAAGGAAGGCATGCCAAAAGAGGGATCAGTTTAGCAGCCCAGATACATTCAGCCATGAGGGCTAGGGATATCAAATGGCAAGGAAAGGGTTCACTATGCACATATGAGGTACTGAGTCCCAGAAGCCTCACAAAAAGGCAGGCATGGTGGCAAGCACATGCGATCCCTGTGTGGGAACGGAAGAGACAAGTGGACCTCTGGGGCCAGCTGGCCTAGCTTGATAGGTGACTCAGGGACACTATCTCAAAACACCTAATCTGAATAGCCACTCAAGGATGTCATTTGAAACTGTCCTCTGACTTCCACACACATGTGCACATGCATGTGCCCATACACATGCATGGAACTGCACACACACACACACACACACACACACACACACACACACACACACACACGTACACTGAGCATGCAAAGTCACAGAGACCATAGATTCCAGCCAGGAAGGGAAGAACAGATCAGATGCAGCTGAACACGTGAAGATTTGAAAGGTAAAGAGGAATTGTGGTGGGGAGGGCAAAGAGAATAAACACACAGCAAACAGACATGAATTCTGTTTAATACAAGCCAGCGGAAGTGGATAAAGAAACGGAAACGGAGGCTGAATCAACAGTCTGAGCTCACGGGTGTGGAGCGCAGATAATGCAGCTTGAGATCCCTATGATCTTTGTGCCATCTGGGATCATGGAGGAGGTGGTGCTGGGCTGTGGAATACAGAGAACTCGCTGAAAGAAGAGTCATGAGTCCTTGGAACGTCACATCAGTCAAGGGAGTGGAAGGTGGGGTCAGTGCTGCAGTGGTGTCTATCCAAAGGGAGAGAAGAAGAAAGAGGGGAGGATAAAGGCAATAAGCCGAAAGTATAACATAAGATGGCCCACGTGAAAGCATCTACATGTGTGTGGGCAGAACATCACTCATTGGGAGCAAGAGAGAAAGTACTGTTTGGGTACAGAGGTTCGACTGGGAACTGTCCCCATGGGCTCTCATGTTTGAACACATAGTCTGCAGTTGGTGACACTGGGGAGATTGTGGAATCTTTAGGAAATACAGTCTTGAAGGGGGACACACACTGGGGACAGGTTTTGAGAGTGCACAGTCTCACCTTACTTACACTTCGGTCCCTCTGCTTTCTGCATTTGGATGGAGATGTGGTCTTTCTGCCTCCTGCTCTGACCTCTTACTGCCTTATCTCCCCCTACTGTTATGGATCCTCTCTCTGAAAACGTAAGCCCCAAATAAACTCTTTCCTTCATAAGTTGCTTTGGGTCATGATGTGTTTGTCACAGCCACAGATAGTTTGAGAAAGAATGGTAGCTCAGTTGGCGGAGTACTTGACTCGGCTGCACAAGACCCTAGGTTCTGCCTGCAGCACCAGCTGAAACTGGGAAAAGAAGCAGGATGGTCAGAAATTCAAGGTCGTGTTCAGCTGTAGAGTGAGGTAGGGGCTTCCCTGGGCTACACTGACTAAATATTTGCTTTAAGAGGGTACAGATTTAATGAGTGAGGGTCATTATGCCGATTTAATGTAACCTCTAACATTTCAGAGTCCAGCGAATGAGTTATTGAAATTGATGAATTACAAAATGAAAAAATGATTTGCTGAGACAGTCAGCTCTCTAGATGGTGGCTCACACGTTTGAAAATGCAACATTTACAAAAGTCCATTACTAATAGCATAGATTTGAATAATAAGGAAACTAAGGGCAAAATAAACAGAATTTGGGCAGGATATTAACATAAAAGACTTTGGTAAGACATACTTCTAATCATTCTAATCACTCCAAATGCAATGATGATCAAACATGCCAATGCATATTTGCATTCAGTGTGTCCCCATACTCTAGTAAGTCAATATTTATGATTCATGCATAATACCATATTACTTTTCAAAGTTATAAAAGTCATGATGGAGTACATTTAAATATTTTTTATGCTCTAAAGTTCTGAAGCTTTACTGCAAGATTTGAAGAAAAACTACATATATACCTTTGTTGAGAGAAACACTGGGAATGGTGGAAATATTATTTCTCCCCTGAATGGCACTGCAGTTGATTTTTTGGAGATCCAATTAACATGCTGACCAGGTTCTTCTATGCAAGTGTAAATGTCCAGGACAGGAAACTCCTGAATGTGGGAAGGGGACTTTCAGCCTGTTCCTCGAGGCTGGCTAAGGGGGTGCAGTAGGGTGTAGGGGGAGTGCTGCTAGCACAGAAACACATCAGGAAACTCAGAATAGAGACCCTGAAATCTACCAGGCCCATGGAAACCCGCCTGTGAAGAGATGGCCTTTGATCTCAGTTAGAAAAGTTGGTGCAGTGATTTCCCAAGGGAAGAGTCATGTCAGAGTCAATTAAAGACTGATGTAAGAAGTAATATTTTAGCGATTGCAAAAGATCAAAGGATGCCATGGGGAAGATGCCAACATGCCAACCTTAAAGGGTAAGTCTGAAAATTTCTAGATCATTAGAAGACACAGTGTACAGTTTTTAACCCAGAGAAGCATTGCTACCGAGCACATAAGAGATTGTTAAAGTGTTACCAAAGGGGAGATGTTCTGCTGAAAATAGATACAAGGCAGGAGACTGTTTGCAGATAAAGAAGCATGGAACACAGGACTTAGCTTCCCTATAAACTATTCAAATACAAATTGTCTTGTGTTCATGCATATGCACATGTGCCTGCATGAATGCCTGTGCACGTGTGGTGTGTGTATATGTATGCGAGAATATGTGCACCTGTGTAAATGCACAAAAGGAGGCCAGAGACGAGCAGTGGGTGTCTTCCTCTATCGCTTAGGCACTGGTGTCCCACTGAACTGAAGCTTTCCCACTGGGCTAGGCTGGCCAGCAAGGATCTACCTATCTCTGACGGCAAAGCAGCCATGCCTGGCTTTTAAAGGGAGCTGGGAACTGGAAGTTTTCATAGCAAGTTCTTATTCTCTTTGCTCAACAGCTCTGTGAACTACAAATTTAAGTTTAACTCACTTTACTTCTTTTTTGATCCATCTTTATTTTCTTAGCTGAGATTTTATGTAACGTTTGAAACCAGTGAAATCCTAGGAAGTCCGGTTTTAGATGAGGGCTCAGGAAAGCCTGGGCTCTGAGTGCTGAGTCTGTTCATGTGGACAAAACAGGTGCTGATGGGGTTGTGGGTGTCTGGGCCTATGGTCCCTAATGGGAAACCCCAAGGAGCTGGTGAACAGAGGTGGCTCATGCTGGGACAGTTTCTCAGAGAGCCCTGGGGCTACTACTATGGGTCACTCTTTCCAATATCAGGCCCCATATGGCAGAAGCAGAGAACCAACTCCTTTGAGCTGCCCTCAGACCTCCCAATGCATGCTGTGGCGCACATGCCTCCACACACGCTCACACACAAGTGATTGTAAGAGACAAACCGAAACAAAGCAGATGGCGCCTGAGAAACAACAGCTGAGGTGGTGTCCTGGTCTCCCCATTCCTGTCACACACAATAATCCTTTGGGGCTCCACCTGGGAGGGTCTCCTGAGGACATTTGCAGTCACCTCCCTGTGCCCTAACTCACTGCCAACTCTCACCGCATCCTTCTGTTCCGGCTTTCTCCAGCTCTGCCTTTGGGTCTGGGCCTCACCGCTCCTCTGCACGGGCTGTGCTGTGCATACCGCAGGCCAGCGGGCCTTTCCTTCTCAAAGCCAATGGCTAACTCTCTAGCACTTCACTAACTGCCGCAGGCCACTGACTTCCTTCCTCCCTTCCTTGCAGATTTCCTTCTCAGAGCTTATGTGATGTGGCTGGCTTTTATTGTGCAGCAGGCCAGTTGTTTCCTATCTCTGGCTGCCAGCAAGGGCTGAGGGTACCACTGAGACAGGTCTGTCCATGCCTGGGTGAGTTCCTGGGATCCCACTGCAGGGAACTGGTGTATTGCGTTGGTGTTTACCTCCGGTCCTGAGCGCATCCCTGTAAGAATGGGATGTTAGAATTCACCCCCTTCTCAGGCCATCCATCACCCTGGCCACTGCCTCTCTCCTCTCACAGACATTGGCAGGCCTCTAATAGAGTCCTAGTGAAATCTCAAGCTAACAGGCATGTAGGCGCCTACCTAGATTTCTTACCTGGGGAAGTGACTTTGCATCAAAGAGAGTTGTTGGTCACCACACATCCTGCTTTCCTCCCCCTTCCAGTCTCTTGCTTGGGAGTCAGAAGGCCTGGCTGAAGGCTTATGTTACGAAACCACCTCTGGGCTGGCTATTTTTATAATTTTCAACTTGACACAAGCTCAAGTCATCTGAGAGGAGGGAACCTCAATTGAGAAAAGTGCCTCTGTACTCTTGGCCTACGGGGCACTTCCTTGACGGTGGGTGAGCCCTGCCCACTGGTGGGTGATATATGAGCAAGCAAACCCAGCAAGCCAAAGAAGTCTGGCAGTTAACAGCTTTCCTTCAGGACCTGTCTTGAAGTGTGTGTGTGTGTGTGTGTGTGTGTGTGTGTGTGTGTGTGTGTGTGTGTGTATACTGTCCCCTCAGTAATCAAATGTGACCTTAGAGTTTAAGACGAAATTAACCCCTTCTCCCCCAAGTTGCTTGGGTTATGGTGTTTTAACTCGGCAATAGAAATCCTGACTACCCCATCCCCCACAAAGCTGTAAGGCCCCCAGCTCTGCTTGTAGGATAGTTCTGCCTCACAGCCTTCACCATGCTGTCCCTGGTGCTAACTCCCCTTAAAACCACGCTGCTCTCTGTTTGTCTGTGGCATCAAATCAACTCCTGAATGCCCAACCATCCATCTCGGTGCCAGTCACGAACCCCACAGTGGTGCCCTCATTCTCTGGGCCCTGAGCTCACAGGGTTACCTGGGTTTCTTTTATTTCTCACACTATGGCTGCTGAGAATCTCAAACATAACTCGGAGATCAAACCAGTAGGCCCCTCCAGCTTCTCTTCTGGACTCTGTTCCAGGGCCTTTCCTTTCTTCACAAATGGCATGTTGTTCATAGTCTGCTCAGGACAAACCTAGACCTCCCTCCTGGTTCATCTTCCCAGTGTATCTATAGGCAGAGGATGGAGACTGTGTGAGCCGCAGGGATGACAGGACAGGCACGAGGTCGTCAGGTATCATCCCAGGCTTTTCCCAGGATAAGGGTGCTTCATATGCACACTAGTATATTTGCTTTTTATATACAGAAAGATATATATCAAGGAAGAAGGGAAATGTATAAAAGATGATCCTGTGGGAACTTCCAAGATGACTGGCTTGGCAGATCTACCAAGGTGTGCTGATGTAGCAAGAAAAAGGTGTGCTTCTCATTTAACCCTCTGTGGACTTCTGAATTATATCCCAATTCCTTTGTTAATTGTGTGGTGTCCCTTCCACTCTGTCAGGGAGCTCTATCTGGAGATGCTAAGACTGACCAATTCCTCCCATAGAGGAGGGTGTGAGGTATGTGTGTGTGTGTGTGTGTGTGTGTGTGTGTGTGTGTGTGTATGCCTGCCTGTGTTCATGTGGAAGACAGAGGACAAAGCTGGGTGTTATTCCTTGGGCATTGTATATCTTACGGTACTTTATGGGCATGTGTTTCTTAGTCCCTGTTTGGTGGCTGTGAAGATATACCATGATCAAGGCAACTTCAATGAAATAAAGGCGTTAGTTGAGGGTTTGCTTACAGTTTCCTGCATATAGGCATGGTCCTGGAGAAGTATTTGAGTACTTGTGTCCTGATCTACAAGCAGAAAGGGAGGGAGAAGGAGAAGGAGAGAGAGAGACCGGGTCTGTTACAGGCCCATCAAAACCCATCCCCAGTGACACACTTCCCCTAACAAGGCCACACCTTCTAATCCTTGTAATCCTTTCAAAAAGTTCCTGGTGACTAAGCATTCAAATATATGAGTCTACGGGGGGGGGGGCGAGGGTAGGGGGGTGATTCTTGTTCAAACCACCTCCGTGTGAGTGTCTGCATATGTATGTGCACTGTGTGCACAACTGGTTCCCTCAGAGCCCAGAAGAAGGCATCAGACCCAAGCTGGAGGCATAGGTGGTTATGAGCTGTTGTGGAGTAAGTGATGATCCATCCACTGAGACCATTGTGTGACTCCATAACCCAACAGCCTCCCCAGGTAGCCAGACTCTGGGAAATCAGGAGGGTGTTGTTATAATGGGTACCCCTTAGCTAGATGTGCCTCCCTGAGATTCCCTCTTCTTCCTCTTCTGCCTAGAAATCGGAGATAGCTTGACTGCAAGCACACAACACAGTGAGCAACCACAGGTCGTATTGTAACCTCTTTATCTCCGTCTCACAGTGGTAGACTTCAATTTCCAATGGTCTGTGTCATTTGAAAACACAGACACTCATGGGTATCACATGAGGTTCCGTAACCCACAATCTATGACTGATGAAAATGCATGTATTGAAAATGCTGGGCATGGAAGCGTGTCAGGAGAGATACCACGCATCACGGATGCTTTGCCTTCATTGGCTCCAGCTTTATTTTCTCATCTCAGTGATAACGTTGAAGAATAGACAGAATAGAGGTCTGTTCTGCTTACCAGTCACTTTTGCTGCAACAACTAAGTTCAGCTGCCACCACAGAGCAACAGAGAAAAGACATGGGGATGCCAGTTTCTGTGGGGTTGTGCTTACCTGAGAGGACCTTCTCAAGAAGTCTCTCGGTCATGACATTTGCACACCCATGCATAGTCATTGCTGCTCTATTGATGATACCAAGGAAACTAAACCAACGAAGATGCCATCAACAGATGACCAGATAGTGAAAATGAATCTCTGCGAAATGGAATACTGTATAACCATGAAAACTGAACTCACAAAATTTACAGAAAGAGGATGGGCACGGAAAGTATAATACTGAGCAAGGTGACCCAGCTCATCTGCAGATTCTTGGCCTCTAATGCGTATATGTGAAGAGGTGTAAGTGTGGGTAGAGTGTAACATTCAGGAAGGAGGCTGAGAAAGGGTAATGCCAGCTGAAAAAGGAGGAGGGGATGTAAGCAAAGGGACTGGCTGTCTTAGGGCTTCCATTGCTGTAAGAGATACCACGACTGAGGCAACTCTTATAAAGGACATTTCATTGGGGCTGGATTACAGGTTCAGAGGTTCAGTCCATTATCATCAAGGTGGGAGCATGGCATCATCCAGGCAGACATGGCACTGGAGGAGCTGAAGAGTTCTACATCTTCATCTGAAGGAACCAGGAGCAGACTGTCTTCAGGTAACTAGGAGGAGGGTCTCAAAGCCCACTCCCATAGTGACAGGTTTCCTTCAACAAGGCCACAAATACTCCAACAAGGCCACTTCATCCCCAACAAGGCCATACTCCCTAGGCCAAACATATACAAACCACCACAAGGACATAGTTCATGACACAGCTATAATGCTTTTTGATCCCCCTTCTAGTTTCTGCTCGTCATAGATCTCTCTGTGTCTCTCTGTCTCTGTGTCTCTCTGTCTATCTCTCTGTGTCTCTCTGTCTATCTCTCTGTGTGTCTCTGTCTCTGTCTCTCTCTCTCTCTCTGTGTTTGTGTGTGCTGAACACGAATAAAATTCTAATTGATGGTAAAAGTATAAAATCCTAAGCGAAACTCCGTGACTCTGGAATGGTCGTTCTAGCTGCATGGAGCTCACTGAGTTGGGCAGGGTTTGGGTCTGGACCTGTGCCTGAAAGCTGAATGGCTTCTTTAACCCGTCTGGGATGGGAAATGTCTCTCATCTTACATGCAGGAGAGACGTTTAAAGAATCGAGAGTCAATATGATGCCAGAGCACTTCTGTTTGATTGCCACACAGGCACAGGGACCAGAGCAGAAGCACTTCCATTGGAGATAATAAAACCAATTCTTCAAGAGAAGATGAAGCAATTAATTATTCAAGGGCAGTGAGTTCTCCGACCTTCATTTCTGCAGACCACATTTCCCTCGGCTGTTTAAAGAAGAAATCGACAACACACGCAGCTGCTTGCACTTCAGTAAGGAGCCAACTGCCATTCCACTCAAGATTTCTTAATTAAAGTATCCCTGGTTCTAGGAGGATTGTCTAAGTCCAGGGGAAGAAACCCAAATGCCTGATTTCTGATGTCAATGGTGAGTGGGGCTGGCTGCAGTCCTACAAGGTCTGGGGACAAACATTGGGACAGCCCTCAAGGTCCCAGCAAAGTGTTCTTTCTCCCTTGTTATTCTCTGAGCCACTTGGGGTCTGAGGCCCAGAAGACCCTATCCTGAGGGTAGAACTCCTTTTTTTGCTATTCTGGAGACTGAGTCTGAAACCTCATGCATTAGGCAACCGCCCTGTCTCTGAGCTGTATTCCCAGCCTCTGCCAGGACTCTTTTGAGCTGGGGATGCAGCTAGGGAAGCCCCACCCACTCTGGATAACCCACCATGCTAGAAAATGAGCAACTGTACCCAGCCCCCTCCCCCAACACATCCTCCTTCTTAAAAATGCCCTGAGCTTCGTTCCTTGTCTCCAAATATGTCAAGATAGCATATTAATTTCGGTAAGCGATGCTGAGTCATTTTGAATGATTAAGTGCAGAGAAATGTCAACTGTCCAAGTGTCTGCGGTAAAAGGAATTGGATTAGATGTCACTTGATATTTTGGAAGAAAATTATTACTGCCCAGGAGAGTTTTATGTGTATGTAAGCTTACTTTAGGATACCCAGAATCTGCCGGTGTGGAGCTTTTCAGTAAATGCTAACAGTCTCCTTGGCACTCTTACAGCGTCAAGGAAAGGGGTGAGGAGAAAGGGACCGAGTGTCCCACTACTCCTGGTCTGATGAGCTTTAATCCATGTCAGAGAGAGAATCTACACTGACTTATTCTAGAGCAACCACTGAGCCAGACTCTTCAAAACATGCTGTTCTGTCTACATGACTGATGCTTCACAAGTCCATTGCCTGGTCCCTGAGACGAGGGCAGGACTTTGTTTAGTGAACTGTAGCCAAGAAAAAGAAGTTGACCCAGTTCATAAAAGAGTTACACGGAGATGGATTGCCAGTGTCTCAATGTCGCTGTATAACTGGAGGAAATAATTTGCTAGTTAGAAAGGCATCTTTCATTATTGCACAGGCCATGTGACCTAGTGGTAATGTTTAATGCCATCATAAGGAGACAACAAAAGGTTTTTTCTATCATTATTTCTAGTGAAAGACCATGAGGTGTGTGTGTGTGTGTGTGTGTGCGTGCATGCAAATGTATATTAGTATACATACATTTATGTGCATGTGCATGTATGTGTGCACACTTGTATGTGCAGGTATATGTGTGTACAGATGTGATAGAATGGAGCATTCATGTGTTTGGAAATTTCTTTAACAAAGTGACAGTGACAGGTTAGCAATCCCAATCTGTGAGACATTAGGATGATGACAGTTAAAAATAATGTATGGTAGTTGGACTGCAGAGATATTATATATATATATATATATATATATATATATATATATATATATACATGCATGGTTCACATGTGAAATAACATATTAATGATAAAACTGTACAAATCGTCTCTAATAAACATGCATGCCAAGATAGCACAATGCCAGCCTCCAACTAAGCCCAATTTTCGTTTGTTGTCCATTACCCCTCTAAGAAGGTAAGGAAAAGGTGGCATGCCACAGGTGATGTCTTACTTTTATTTTTGGCGTCTCCCTTTGCCTATGAGGACGGCTGAGTTTTAATGTGAAAATATTAAAATGTATCAGTAACTTGAGTGTCAGTCAAAATAACAGCAGGTGTGGCTTTTGACCGAAAACCTTGGCCTTTCAGGTGCCAGGTTCACCTGTTTTCAGTGCCGAGTCAAGACAATATCTTCTGCTCAGGAGCGCGGTGCACAGGCAAGCAGGCGGAGTCCACATTCTCCCATCCGAGGTCCCAGCGACTCCATACCCGACACGCCCATCTTTTCTTAGTCAAAAGAATTCATCTTGTACAACATCTTTTTCCCCCCTGCTACTTTTCTTTCTTTCCTTTTTCCCTCCTTCTCTCTCTCTCCCCCTCCCTCCCACTCCTTTTTCTTTCTTCTCTTCCTTTCTTCCATTCCTCTTATTGCGACAAGGTCCCACAGAGCCTACGCTGGTCGTGAACTCCACAGGTATCAGAGGATGGCCCTGCATGTCTCACCCTCCCGATGCTCCTCCGTGCTGGGATGCTAGGCGTGCCCTGCCCTGTCTGGTTTGGGTGGTGCTGGGAATCGAACCCAGGCCCCTGTGCATGCCAGGCAAGCATCCTGCCAACTGTGCTACACCCCCAGCTCACCACAACATAAAGTGAGATTAGGGAACGTGTGGGAGGAGAGTCTTCTGCAGGCCTCCTTAGGTAATAACTTCTGTTCAGTCCTGGCATCCCGCTGTGTACCCGCAGTGCTGATGCTGCAGAGGAGGGGATCTGCCATCTCCCTGTCTGCGCTTGACCTGCTAACATGGGGCTTTTCATACCCACTGACACTTCCATTTTCTGAAGTGAAAATGTTTCTGTGTCCTCACTGTTCATGTCACTGCCCAGCCCAGGCTGTAGAGTCAGGGGACAGGGGGCTGTGGCATGGGCAGTGTGGTCACGTGGTTTTGTGGTTGGTCTATAAGATGTGGCATTTTAAATGGCAAAGAGTAGGACAGATAAATGGACCGGAATAGCATGGGCTTCATTC
Organism: Mus pahari; assembly: GCF_900095145.1. Classification (NCBI taxonomy): domain Eukaryota; kingdom Metazoa; phylum Chordata; class Mammalia; order Rodentia; family Muridae; genus Mus; species Mus pahari. Next base: position 55,341,094 of record NC_034605.1, on the reverse strand, counting down.
AGGGGGATAATCTATATCCTTCCTGGGTACCTTTAAAACCCACACTTAGGGGGAAGGGGCTCAGGGAGGGGTCAGGCCAACCCTCTTTTCTAGAGTCTTTAAGATTCTAGAGCCTCCTGCCAATCTCATGAAACTCCTATAACATCCACAACTCTGCTTCTAGTCTACACACATCCTCAAGTTCTGCTCTCTGTCTTGAAGGTGTTGGGTGGCAGAGGAGACCGGGGAAAATGACTTTTGAATACCCGTTGTGCTAAATGTAAGCTCAAATGTGCCCCGGGGTTTATTTTCATGCAGTGGTTAAGCTCCACATTTACAAGCTGGGTGGCTTTGGGGCAAGTTACTTCTCCATTCTGTTCCTGGTGCTCATATTAGTACAGGGAGACAACATTGGATAGCCTTCTGCCTGTGGAGGTGTCATGAAATTCCATCAAGATTCTAAGCATGTTAGAACAATGACAAAGCAAAGCAGGGGATGGGGCAAGTCTCAACATTTCTCTCCATTCCTCTCTGCTACTGCCAAGAGGGGTTGGCTGAAGCTGCCCTAATTACCAGGAACTCTCCTCAACAGGGGTAGGGGGGCTTATTAGCTGTATGGATGCCCAAGACTAGTAGTGTAGGATGCAAAAGGCAGGGTGTTGGGGAGGAGGAGGAGGAGGAGGAGGAGGAGGAGGAGGACAGGCTCCAGGCACTTCTATGCCATCAGGGTGCTGGAGACAGGAGAGGGCAGGCTCCCTGCCTCTCTAGTCTGATCTCTGGCCAGAAGCATCATTACAAGCTGAACGTTTTGCACACAGCTTAGAAAAGCTAAACCAACCAAATTCTCCTCCCAAACAGAGATGCCGCGGTGTAGATAAAGCTTCAGCCACGGAAGCAGCCACAGCTCAGCTTCAGGCCTCTGTCACTGAAGCCATGCAGATGGCTGTTTTGTTCTGTGAGCTGCAAGCCTAGTTGTTTCCACTAATACAGAGTATGAATGCTAGTCAGCTTCTAAATATTTTTCTTTCTGTTACTTGAAGCAGAGTTTAAAAAAAAAATTAAAAAAGAGGATTTAACATGGGCTGTTCCCAAGTTGGTGAAGGCACATGCTAGGTGGGAAGCCACTGGTCATTCTGGCACAGAGAAGCAGAGGATGAGGCCTGGCTGGAAGGGGACATGCTGGGCAGGCTGTGGCTAACCATACAAGCTAGCCGAAGGGAGCCAGCAGCTGGCACCTAAGACATTGGTGCCAGTACAACCCAGCCTCACTGACCACTGAAGGCCAGAGCGGTGTTCTGGGCTGCCCAATTTGCATCTGGCATTCCTTGGCTCAGATCTTTGATCTTAGAGCAGTGACATAGATTGACCATCCTTTCATCTCCCACCCAGACACCTTTGTTAAGGCATGGGAGATTACATTTGCATTTATCTGAGCTCTTCCATGGGAAGGGCCACAGCCTTGTTGCTGGATCCTGGAGGCCTACAGTTGCTGAGTGTGTTTTCCGTTGACAGATCTTAAAGTCAGTGGGTGTTTCATGGGCCATTAATAATGCACAAGGCAAAGGCAATCCAGTGTGCCCACGGCAAAGCAGCACTTTTGTGGCCTTGCATTGTTGAGTGTGTGTGTATTTGCGCATGTGTGTGTATACGAATGTGTGCATGTGTGAATATGTATGCATGTGTCTATGTGCATATGTATATGGATGTGTTCATGCAGGTGTTTATGTGTGCATGTGCATGGATGGATGTGTGCAAGGATAGGTTTGAATATGTGTGTCTGTGCATGCATGTGTATGGATTTGTGCATGCATGGATATGTATGCATGTGTCTGTGTGCAGGTGTACATGTGTACATGCAGGTGTTTATATGTACATGTGTACAGATGGATGTGTGCAAGGATGGGTGTGAAGGTATGTATCTGCCCAGGTATGTATATGGATGTGTGCATGCATGGATATGTATGTATGTGTCTATGTGCATATGTATATGTGTACATGCAGGTGTTTATGTGTACATGTACACAGATGGATGTGTGTGAATGTGCGTGTCTGTGCATGTATGTGTGTGTATATCTATATGTGTGACACATATGTCTGGATATATATATATATATATATATATATATATATATATATATATCTTCATTTGTCTTTGTGTATATGCATCTGTGAATGTGTGTGTGCCTGTTTGTATGCATGTGTATGTATAGATGTGCGTACATGTATGTTGCGTACATATATTTTCTCCCATAATTGTGTTTTCTGCCACAGGATCCTTGTACACCTCGCTCTCATGTGGCGAGTCAGTGGCCATTTCTCTTCTCTGCTCCTAAGTAAGCAGGGATGAGCTGAATTGCTAGGCTCTCAAAGTCCCAGAGCCTGTATGCTCAGTGTTGAAGGCTCAGAGATGAAGTTGTAGATTCTGGTTAACCTGCTTTCCTAAAGGATTAATCACAACCTAGCCTTTGCCCAGCATCTACCTTACAGAACATTCAGCATGTTATCTCATAACCAGGGCTTCAACGCTGAGCTGAAGGTACCCAGTCATATTGGAGAGTGACTGTCTCAGGCCTCCTCTGTGCCCAGGTCCTGCACATCTGCTGTGGGTGTTTCTGGCTATCAGCCTTTATGCTGAGGGCTACTTGGGTGCAACTGTTGCTTCAATGGCTGTGAGGAGATAGCTGGAAGGTGGATAGCTTGGAACCTCGTTACCCTGGTCTTCTTGTCACTCAGGACCGTGGCTCTTCTTGGAAGTCCTCTAAAGATTATCTTGGCTCTGTCTACCCTCTTTTGTTTGTTTGTTGGACACAGGGTTTCTTGCAGCCAGGCAAGCCTTGAATGCACTAGATTGTTAAGGATGCCCTTGGACTTCTGATCTTCCTGTCTCCACCTCCCAACTGTTGGTATTACAATCATGCATCACCATTCTCTGGTAAAGTGGTAAAGGTATAGCCAGTAGTAGCCTTAGACTCATTATCCTCGTCTTCCCCATCCCCCTCAGCCTTTGTGACCCTAGGGTACCACCGCATGGGGTCTGCTTCTTTCATAGGCCTGGAGATATCTTGGGGTTAGTTCTCATACAAAGTTCACAAGCTTATCAGCTCTACAAATGGCCGAAGCTGGCCTGACTGGTTAGCTTATGAGCACAGGCTCCATGCCTCTGATGCTGAGGTACAGTGGTCCCCTACATGCCCAGGCTGGGGCATAGTGGTTTTCCACATGGTGGGGCTGGGGCAGACTCAGAGGTCTGAAATCAGTGGTTTCTCCCTGGGTACCATTCTGACTGATAGATGGCTGCAGAGCTGCCAGAAGCCTAAAGCAGAACTGTGGGCAGGAACATCTTCAGGGAGATGTGGGTCCTGGTAAAGGTACCTCGGCATCTTCCAAAATCCCTTTGCGCCTACCTTCTGGGTTTCCTCTATGCTGCCAGGCTCCCTCCGCCCACCCATGAGTGATTTCCAGACTGGAAGCTTGAATCTCTATACCACAAGGTGAATACCCCAAAGGATCCTGTTGTCTGCCTGATTCCAAGCCTGCCTTGGATCACTGCTTCATGACTCCATGGCTCTGCTTCATGGGGTGCATCTGTTCTCTGATGTCTGTGTGTGCACTGTGTTTCCTGGCTCTCAGCTTGGCAACATGGGTGATTCAAGCCGTTTTTCAATGGGAAAGAGTTCCTTATCTTTCTTTTTCATTCACTATGTTTCTGTCTATTTACATCACAAACATGGCACAGTCGCACTGGTTAGGTTGTCTGCAAGTTTGTTTGTTTGTTTGTTTGTTTATTTATTTGTTTGTTTTTGTCGAGACAGGGTTTCTCTGTATAGTCCTGGCTGTCCTGGAACTCACTTTGTAAACCAGACTGGCCTCGAACTCAGAAATCTGCCTGCCTCTGCCTCCCCAGTGCTGGGATTAAAGGCGTCCACCACCACGCCCAGCACAAGTTTATTTTTAACACCCTTTGATCTGTGTGCATTAAGTGCTTCTGGTCCCTTGTTTGTATCTGTTTTCTTGAAAAATTTGAATCTTTCCTTTGGCTACTTGACTGGTTTAGAAAAAGGACTTAAGCCTTAATTTCTGTCTTTTTAAAAATTAGCTTTATTTTTAATTATGTGTACATGTGGGGGAGGGTGCAGTGTGAGCACAGGAGTGCAATGCTCATAGAGACCAGAAGAGGGCGATAGATACCTGCCCCAGCTGGAATTGAACGCTGATCCTTTGCAAGAACAACAAGTGTTGTTGCATGTTGAGCTACCTCTTTAGCCTTCTCAGTTTCAGGAGTTGTGGCTGTTGAGCAAGACTTCCTGACTACTGAGATGAGGAAAGGACCTCAGAATTCTGCCATTTCCTCTCCTGACCCTGTAATTTCACAGGCTTACTCTTGTCTGAGCCATTTTATCAAATGTGGATGTCTTCCTGGAACCATCATTCCTGCACTCTGCAGCGTGTGCTCCGTTGTTCCCGCTCTCTTCTTGGCTGGCCTGGCTTTGCCTCTCCAAGAAGAGTTCGTCCTTGCTGGTATTTGAATTTGTGTGTGAAAATTACTCTGTTTCACCACTTCCTCTTTGTGAGTTGAGGGCAGGTGTCTGGAGCAACACTCTGGTTCCAAAGCGAAGACCCACCCAACATCTGTGTGACCTCTCCCAACTGAATCCACAATACCGTGTCCAGATAAAACCCAACGGAATCACTGCCTCATCCGGGGTGTGAGGATGGGTAATCCTGGTCATCCGTCAACCTGATTGGACGAGAAACACCTAGAAAACGAGAATGGTGTCCCTATGAATCCTTGAAGCAGGGACTTATCTCTGTATTTCTGTATTTATTGGTAGACACTTTGCTGTTCAGGATATGGAGTTCCATGGGGAAAGTCGCCCCGCCCCCAAATGTGGGTAGAACCATCCCCTAGGCCCAGATGAACTAAAACAGGAAAGCGGAATGAGCCCTGGAGGATGCAGGCATTATCCCTTGCTGCTTCCTGTCTAACCGGAAGTGAGATGCTCTTCAATGCCCTGGTTGTCTGGATGGACTGAAACCTCCGAAACCGTGTATGGAATACATCTTCTTTTAAGTTGTCTCTTTAAATATTGTGTCGTAGAGATGGAAGACCCAACTATCACAGTTCGAAGCAGCTCATCCTTACACCAGGCAGTCAGGTGAGGCTTGCTATATTCATGTGCGTGGGTGCATATGTGAGTGTGTGTACATGTGCATGTGCACATGCATGCATGTTACTTGTCTTATTGCTATGACAAAATACTGGAGGAAAGCAACTGAAGGAAGGGTTTCTTTTGGCTCATAGCTTCCCGGTACAGTCCACCATGGCGAGGAAGGTGTGATAGCAGGCATGTGAGGCAGTTGGTCACCTTAGGTCTGTAGTGAGGAAGCAGGAAGAGATGGATGCTGGTAGACAGTTCACTTTCTCCTTTTTACTCAGCACAGGACCCAGTGCTACCCACATTCATGGCGGGGTCTTTCCACGTTCATGTACAGATATACACAGAGGTTTGTTTCCGTGGTGACTCTGAATCCCATCCACTTGCCAATCAAGGTTAACCATCACAGACAGCTATGATCTGCCTATACTTCAGGAGGACCTGAATAACCTCACATGAGGTAGGGACAAGAAACTCCCCAGGTGACAGAGAACAGATGCCAGCTTTAGCATCGTGGAGCTTGGATAAACTTCAAAGATTAAAAGGAGTGTGCCAGTGCGGTGTCTCCTTCTTACTGGAACGCATAATATCCAAGGGGGATCAGGATACGGCAGCCAGAACCCTCATTAGACTTAAAAGCATCCAATGTGGTTGGACTGAGCCCAAAGGGATAATTAAAAATACAGAATTAGGACTAACCCCCTTTATTCTCAGCAAAGAGACCCACCCCAGAAACCATTTGGCTGTAGCCACTGTCCTCTACAAACCAACCTTGAGAACTGTCACACACACAACATATGCCATTCAAAACTGAGCACACTGGTGCCAGCATGGGGCATTTGTGCAGAATAAGCTGAGCCTGCCCCTTTCCTGGTCATTGCCAAAGAGAGGCTCTTTGCCTGAGATGACATTCCAAGAACAGAGGAAACACACATGCAAAAGTGGCTCCTTTGCCACAGTGTGGGCCAGCTCTGGATGGCCAGCCCAGTTCGAGAGGTCTTACTGTGGAGCCAGTGAACTTAGGATGAAACTCGCAGAGAGCTCTTTGTTTTCCTCTCCCTATCTGGGGGAAGCCTTTGTGTCCCTCCCTGATGCGCTGAGCTCTCTGCTAAGCAGAGCTCACACTTTGGTTTGCAAGGCCTGGCTCCTGCCTGGTTAGTGGAATGAAGATGGACACAGTTGTTCTGGGCAAAGGCACACCAGGGCTCGACCAGAAGGATTGGGAGGAGCAGTGGTGTTTGCTGAGAAGCAGAGTCCTCAACTCATATGTGGTGGAACCTGAGCATTGGAGGGCTGCAGGGACAGCTTCCAGCTACGGTGATGCTGCGAGAATCTGTTGAGTTGTTCCTGCCAGACACATTGCCAGGGCATGAGAGAGCCTCTGCCCTGAGCACATTCTCTCAAGATGGTACCTTGCAACATTTCTGTTTGTTTTTGTAGGGAGATATGCTAACCTGTATCTGTGGAGAGATACAGTTCTGAAAAGATGAACTTAGTTCAATGTATTTAAAATTCTGCTGTCCATCAGGAACACTGGGGGCTGTTGGATATGAATGCTGTACCGGCCTCAGAGTCTGTTTGTTTCAGTGTATCCGAGGAGAAGCTACAATGTGCTTACTTACCTACCTATTTTTCTCCCTCCCTCCCTCCCTCTTTTCAGTCCTGCTACCGTGCCCCCTAGGATCTCACATAGCATGGGCTGACTTCAAACTCAGTATGTGACCAAAATAACCTTGAACTTTTGATCCTCCTGCCTCCACCACTCCAGTGCTGGGTTGAGAGGTGCACACCAGCATGCCCCATTTATGTAGGGCTGGGACGGAACTTTGTGCATGTGGTGAACACTCAGCCACAGCCCTGCATGCACAATTAGAACAATTTCCCACAGTTCCCAAAGCTGCTGGCATTGAAAACCCCATCTTAGGAACAAATTACAAAGAGGGGGCAGACTTCTGAAGAACACCATCAGACCTACATTGTCTCGAGACCCACAAGTGTCCCTGTTCAACAGCCCATGGCCCTTCTCTCCTCAGCAGTTTATGCCCCCTCATTAGAGTCGAGCATCACTTCTTGCTGGTAGTTACCAGCATGCTATAGACCCTGGGGTTAGTTGATAGCCCTCATACAGACTGGTGCCCAGTAGTTTGGACAGAAACCAAAGATGGCCAGCAGAGGGCGATAGTGGGACTGAGGTGCCTCAGAGAAGGCCTTCATCAGCCCAGATGTCTGGAGGGGACTGCACCTGCCCAGAGTTCTCCTTAACTCAAGCCATGCATATTTGGTTGTGGGGAGAAACTGTGCCTTCTGAAAACTTGAGCATTGACTAAGGATATGTCCTAAGTTGTAGGAGGAAGAGGAGGCAGAGGAAGAGGAGGAGAAAGAGGAAGAGAATGAAGAGGAGAAGGAAGAGGAGAAGGAAAAGGAAGAGGAGGAGGAAAAGGAAGAGGAGGAGGAAGAGGAAGAGGAGGAGGGGGGAGGGGGGAGGAGGCATAAAACCATTTTTATATCTACCCCAACACTCTGCAGCAAGTCTTTGAAGAAGGGTGGGTTTTTCTCAAACTCTTGACACTGTATTGGCAGGCTATACCAGTTTTCCTTTGTCGGTGTGAGAGAGCAACTGTTTCTCCCTCCTCAGCATAGAGAAGCCACCATCACCTGTTATCTGGTCCTGCATCATGGCAGGATGTCCCTTCCATAGACCCCTGCTCTAAGCACCAGTCCCATTACCATGAATCCTATCTCGGACTTAATGAAGTCACAGACTCTATATTCATGACATTTAATGAAGAGAGAGAGAGGAGGGAGGGAGGGAGAGAGAGAGAGATTCCATAGCGGCTATGGAGAGTCTCTGCAGTTGCGAGGTGTACTGCTTTCAGTGGTTTCTGAAGTTACACCTCAAGGCTTGCTAAGGAACTCAAATAAGATCCCAGGAGGGCTCCAAGGTGCCGGATGGGATCTCTCCTGGAGGGTAAAGCCCCACCTCACAGCATCACAGGGAAACCAGAGGCTTCGACTGTTAATATAGATGTACTCGTTGTCTGCAAGGTCCCTGGAGGTATCTGAGGAAAGATGAAGGCTGCCTACAAGGGCATGCAGGTTTGGGCCTGACACGTGGTTCACTGCTGTCATAACGCTCTTCTCTGTAGAACAGTAATATGGTTGCTATGTTGGCAAACTTAGCAGCAAAGGTTCTTCACTGTGCAATGCTGGCATTTCTGACTCTCAGCTGACAGGAATCTTAGACTAGCCTCTAGGACAAGGGGCTCATGACAAGTGACAGAGAGGCTAGGGAAATCATTTTAGTTGTTTCTTCTTAAGCTGGGGGCATCTGGAACCCCTGAGCCAGACTCTTAGAGGGAATGGTGATATCCTATGGCTGAGCACAGGGCTCTGCGGTAAGACCCCTGCTCTGGCTTCCAGAGTGGAACAGGCGTTGGCCTGCAGTGTTTCTCCTTCTTTGGTCTTTCCATTCTCTTGCTTACATCTGAGGTTTCACCTCATCATTTAGCCTGTGTTTCAGTTGTCATGGTGAGCAGGAACCTAACTTGTTAGCCTGGGTGTTTCTCTCAGATTTTAGACTCAGCAGCAGTATGTCAACATAAAGATTTATTCTTCTGGGTTAGTTTCCCCATTGTTACAAAGATCTACCTACCTTCCTTCCCTCCCTCTTTCCTTCCTAAGTGTATGTGTGTGTGTGTGTGTGTGTGTGTGTGTGTGTGTGTGTGTGTGTGCGCACAAGCAGGTAAGCACATGTAGAGGTCAGAGGTCAACCAATAGTTTTGTACCTCAGGTGTGTCAAACACCTTTTTTTTTAAACATAAGGTCTCTCATTGAGCTGGAACATACCTATTTACCCAGGATGGCTGAACGAAGATGCTACTGTTGTTATGGTGAGAACAAGGAGCTAACACCAAACTGTGGCAAGGTAAAAACTTATTTTTATGGCCAGTCCAAACTTAGAGCAGGAGGCTTTTTTTTTTTTTTTAATAGCAAGCGAACCAGTTATTACAAAGCAGAATATTGCAGTGGTTTTTTAATCATCATAGGACAAGAACATGTTGTGGATTTATAGTCAGTTATTGGAACATAGCATGGAACATTTTATGGTCAGTTGAAGTGGAAACTTTTGGTTTCTTTGGAAAGTCATGCCAATTGGTGTTTTGCTGGGGTGGGGCACACAGGTGAAAAGGTGTTTTGCTAAAGCTGCCACGTGAAAGACTGTTTTTCTGAAGCAGACACAGGTGAAAGGATGTTTTGCTATAGCAAACACAGGAGAAAGGACACACAATGTTCAGAAGGAATATAAATGTGAGCCCAACATTGTGTTGCTGAGCTCCACTTGATGTGGTGATGTCATAGAAAATTGCCAAAGAACTTCTTGTGAGGCCTCCAGCTCATTGGTGAGCCTTGCACTTTCTTCTGCATTGAACTGCCCTTGCTGGTTTGTGTGTGGTGTCTGCTGAGAGAACTGAACTACAGCTGCTGGGTCATATTCGGTGTTTGCTACTGGACTGAACTGAATACTGTGACAACAAAGATTGGACTCATCCCCCGCCCCCAAGAACTATTTGTAAACAGGTTTACTTCCTCCGTGTCCTCATACGTTTTCTCTTCCACTACCTCTGGTAGGTGGTGGGCTAGAAGGGAGGGTGAACCCTCATTAAAGTAGATTTAGAAAAATTTATGCTTGCAGTCGGTCAATCCCTGGAACATATCATGAAACTATTTATGATGAGTATATCACGAGGTTATAGAGGAAGAACAAGTTTAAAAAAAAAGACAAGGTGACCTTCATGTTAGGACATGATTAGGGAAAAACACAGTTAGGGAACAGTATACAAATAAATCTAATTCTAGCATTATGTTTAACTAGGAAAAGGAAGAAAAAATCGAGCAAGCTGTCCCTCAACACTGTCTCTGACTCTGCAACTCTGGGATTACAAGAATGTCAAAATGTTAAATTTTTTTGCATGCCTGGGATCAAGCTTGGGTTCTTGTGTGCTCCCCAAGTCCTGTAGCAACCGAGCCATCTCCAGTTGACAGTCACATGCAGACCTTTATAATGGAGAGACTGTGGACATCCTGCTCACAGGCATAATCAAAGTAGGGCTATATTTGTGAAGGCCAGTCTCAAATGGCCTTGTTAAAAATGGTCCTACTCCCTTCTTATTTTAGTTGCCATAGCCTTAAGGCCAGAGTCAAGCTAAACTAAGGACCAAAGATGTTATCTTAACTGTAAATGGTGAAAGCATATCTTAGGTAAGATTAAAAAAAAAACCAAACATGTTTTCTGTGAATAGCGGGGCAGAGATTTGCCTTGGAAACCAACGTCAAAGGATTACATCCTCTGAAATTACAGGACTCCAGAACTTACCCAAACAGAAAAGTGACTCTATATTATAGCTTACAGAATTTGTAAGCTAAGCCTAACTTAGAAGCTACAGGTCCCATTTTGTAATTCTTTTACCACATCACCAAAGGACAAAGTAAGGATGAAAAAAAGAAAAAAAGAGTTTCCTCCAACCACAGAGGGCAAGTGTGATATAGGTAGATGTTCTCATCCAGCACTTACAAAATGCCAGTACAGCATTCTCTCTCTCTCTCTCTCTCTCTCTCTCTCTCTCTCTCTCTCTCTCTCTCTCTGTTAATTCTTTGAAATGCTCATGAAAAGCTGCTGAGCAGCAAGGTGGTGGCCCCCCCAAGCTTACCCGCTTACCCACAGAGGTGCTGTCAGAGCCCTATCCTGTTAAAACACTTTATTAATTCTTGCAGTATGGTTGGTTGGCTACCAGGCAGGAAATTTCTTGGCACCTCTAAGTGACTGGTTGTCTTGTGATTTAGCACATGTGATTACTGTTGTCGACGGGCCTCCAGCCTGTGGGCGGAGAGTTTATCTTGATTTCTTAAGTGTTGTGCAGAAACCAGACTTGACGGTGGGCTAGACCATTCCTGGGTAGGGGACCCTGGACCGTACAAATCGATCTGGGTAGCAGCGTGCATCCGCACTCGTCTTAAGTTCTGATTACAGATGCGATGTGATCAGCTGTTTCAAGATTTGTTTTTCTGCTTTGCTTCCTTTCTATGAACTATGAGCCCAGCAAACTCATTTTTCCTTAGCTTGTTTTTGTCACAGCTACGGGAACAGAAACCAAGACCTTGCCCAAGTGACCGAGTCTAATTGTGTGGTAAGTAGTGATTAAGTACACTAGGGTAGGAGCATAGTTTTAAACACAAGAATCCAGTGTCCTTTCAACGAAATGATTTTTGATTCATTTAATTTTCAGAAAATTCTAGTCTCTTGCCCTCTATTCCAGAAGCTTTCGGTAGAGGGCGGCTAAAGGCTCCTGGTGAAAAGCAGGCGCCATTGGAGCCTCAGTGGCCACCGCAACGAGCAACCACTGTGCTTGCAGGAGCTTGAGGAGGGCGGAGCCGGAGGCCGGGAGGCTAGAGCCAGAGAGCACCGCGTGGGAGGACTGCGCAGGGCCAGGCGCGCGTGCGGGCGGTGCACAGCAGTGCAGGGAGAGGTGCTGGAGGTTGCAAGGCTGTGCAGAGAGCCCGGGTGGGTGCATAAGGCAGAGAGAGGGGCAGGACAGGGGGCAGGACGTTGCATTGGGCGTTGCACTGGAGGTGCAGGGTTCTGGACATTGCACTGGGGGTGCAGTGCTCTGGGCGGTGCACGGGGTGGTGCGGGGCGCAGGGCAGCTGACAGCGTCATCAGGCGGGAGCAAGGCGCGCTCCGCCTCAGCAGCCACCGCATCGCGCTGCGCGCAGCGGGTCCCGGAGCTGCGCCTGGAGACCTGCGGCTCTGAGCCGGCTCTCCCCAGGTAAGCAAGCCACCAGGGCTCTCGACTGGAGCTGGATGCAGCTCGCGAGTGCCCGGCGCTTTTGACAAGTCCTGGGAGCCAGAGGAGCAGGTTTACTCTCTGGGGCTGAAGATCAGTATGCATCCCAGGACTGGGAGAGGGGGACCAGCCAGCCTCATCCTCCATCCTTCCAGGAGGGGAGGGCGAGGACGAAGCCATAGCTCAGTTGGGAGAATGTTAGACAGAACACCTAACATTGCTTTGAAGGAGCAAAACCACAGGGTCTCTTATCCAAGATTAGGGATCCCGTCCTAACAGGAGTTGCGGTTGGGGAAATTCTTTGACTGCAGGTATTCTAATGAATGCGGAAGATTCCATCGATTTAGGAAAAGTCTCCTAAAGAGGTACAGAGAGAGAAAGAAACATTCAGCGCCAAGAAGAAATGGCTAGGGGATTCCTGATGTTTGGACCCCAATCTCTAGACTTAACACTCTGGAAAGAGACCCGCCTCAATGTCTCATTTCCTATTTTAAAGACCAGGCTTGGGATATCCACGGGACTCCCTTTCTTCTCCCAGTGGGAGACCCGGCCAGTCTCCGCATCTCATCCAGGCGGAAGAACGTGGGTCTCCATCAGAGGACAATGACAGCTGGCGGCCCAAGGGTTGGACTTCACCCTGTTTTGCGATTCCATGTCCCGGTTCATATTCTTTGGGGTTGGGGGCATCTTTGGAAGTGGATGCCCCGCATCTCTGTTGTTCCATGCCTTCAAAGGTGGAACACAGCGTAACTTGGGTGGAGGAATTCGTGCCCAGCCAGCCTTGTTTAGGAATTTACTTCACATTTTGGTTCTTGTTAGCTTTTAATCAGGCCCCCGTGCGGCTAGTTTATACTAGCAGAAGTTTTGTGATTTGCTTAAAGAAAAAAACATAAAATATTATTTTAAAGGACTATTTTCTAAGTAACAGCAAAAACGCTGAGGTATTTTAGATCTCAGATCAGTTTAAATGTGTTCTTTCCCACTGGCATTTGGGTTCGAGGAGGTGGAGTGGGCGGTAGAGAAAAGAGAATAAAATTAGAATAAATTTAACAAATTTGTATGGGAATCATACTGTGCCCTTCGTATTGGAGAGGGCCCTGAGCCTGGACACAAGGAGACACAACACCCCCGCACCTGCACCCCCACCCCAAATTTATCAGAGAAACAGAAGATGGTATAGGTAGGAGGCCCATTTGACTGAGGACTTTCAATTTAGTGCCTGTGGCTGTCCCCTGGAGAACCCAGGCAAGGAGTGGGGAGAGTCAGGGCTAACGCAGACCTGTAGCCAGGCTCCGAACCCTGTTCAGTTTCCTTGTGTTGGGAACCCATGTGCAGGGCTTATACAGAAACCCCCGGGAGCTTTTCCATGAGTGCTTTAGCGGGAGGCTCGGGAGGCTGGGCAGGGAGGGGACTCCAGCAGCTGGCTAGCAACCAGCCTTGTCAACAGAACTATTTCAGCCTGAGAAGGGCAGGCGGGGACCTTGCTACCGGTGTCCCCATGTGTCCCATTCTCTCCGGCACATGCCATTCTATACTTCCCTCGAAACAACTTATTCTAGCAACAAATGACGGGCATCCGATGGGGATGGACAAAACCTCTGAAAAAAAATAACGGGACTCTTTTTATTAAGAAAGAAATTGTATCTTCTTGTAGTCGAAAATATATTGTAGCCCAACCAAGGGATGGTTGACATGTTGAATTCAGTCAGTGGCTTTAGATAAAAGGCATCCTGTGTCCAAGAGGAATGCACCATGCTCCTGATCCAGGGAGTTTCTGTTTGACAGTGAGAGAATTTGGTTGCCCCCAGTGTGCTGAAAGTACTCAGCCAGCACTTCCTTCTCAACGAAGCTAACCAGCATCCTATTCTCTTTTGCAAGCCAGCTCCAACCTGCCTATTGATCATCTGTGCCTCTGGAGAGAGCACATTGGCCATGGACAGGTGTCCTTTTCAGGGCTAAACTGATTGCTATGACATTAATTGATTTGGGTAACGATTTTTCCAGGAAACAGCTGATCTATCAAAAGTGAAGATGATGGCTTCCATGTTGTCAGAATTGCTGATATTCACCCCCTCTGTGTGTGTGTGCTGTGTGTGTGTGTGTGTGTGTGTGTGTGTGTACATGCAGGTACCCTTGGGTGCATCTGGACACATGTGCACATGCATGTGTACATCTGCACACGTGCACACACATGTGCATTAATTACTTAACCTGGAGCTCAGGCATTTGATTAAGTCGCTGGCCGATGAGTCCCAGGGACCCTTCTGATTCTGCTGCCTCAGTAGCAGACATGAGCTGCTGTGCCTGGCTCTTTTATATGGATGCCACGGAAATGAACTCAGGTTTTCTTTCTTCCATGGCGAGCGCTATACTGACTGAGCCATCTCTTCAGCTCTGGTGGCCTTTTAAAAGTTAAGTTTGCAAATGGCCTGCACACAGCGGGAAGAACATAATATCATCTGTTTGCTTCCAAATAATGCTTTAGTTTTTGATTATCCAGCAGGCAAGTTCTCTTCCTTGACCCGGTGAGACATTTTTTTGAAGGGATGGGAGCAGATGTCCCCTCTCCCTTCCTTGCTGTTGCTTCTGGCAAAGCTCTGAAGAGAGATTTTGTACCGTCCTCGCCCTGGGGCAGCAAGTTCTGTCCTGTAAACCAGTGCTGTCCAATTGACACATAATAGAAGTGCCCCATGCATAATTCAGATTGGGTGATTAGTCACCTCAGAAGAGAAAGAGGAGCAGGGAAATCAATTTTAGTATTTCCATATTTAATGTTTCACATATTAAAACCCACCACTTAAAGGTATAGTCAGTATAAAACACCAATACTCTTTTTTTTTCTCTCTCTCTCTTTTTTCCCCATACTAGGTCTCAGACTCACGAGACATTTCAATACAGATCAGGTAGTCCATGTGGCCGGTGGCTGTTAAAAGCTAAAGGGGGCCCACGAAATGGAGAGTTACCACTACCAAATGAGGCCAACCCTGGGATTCGCATGGTGGAAAAAGAGAACCCGTTCTTGCATGCTGTCTTGTGACCTCCAAACGTTCACCTTCACACATTCTCCACGCATACAAAATAAATAAAATGTAACAAAATATAAATTATTATTATTATAGTTAAAATGTCAGGGTCCATGGCCAATTTAAGGCCATTACAAATAAACAAATGAATCTCATTGATATGAGACCAGGATCTTCTTTCCTTGCAGAAATCTGAGCCTTTTCATTTCTCTCTGTGTGTGCACAGGTCAAGTGTGTGTATATGTATGTGCCTGTGTGTATATATGCATGTGGGCTCACAGGTATGTAGAGGCCAGAGGATCCTGTCAGGAGTTCTTATTTATTGGCACAGAGAGAGTCTCTTGCTGAGCCAGGGGCTCACTGACTGACTGGATACCGTTAAATCCCAAGACTCCTCCTGTCTCTACTTCTTCAGCACTGGGCTTACAAATGCTCACCATGTTCTGGCTTTCTATGACACTGGGCACCAAATTCAGTTCCCGTTTACACAACATCCCTGTACTGACTGAGCTGTCTACCCAGCTCTCTTATTTACTTCTTTGCCAGTAAATAAAGAGGACCAGCTCAAATGATCGCTCTGATTCTATGAGAATTAGCTGTCTGCATCCAGTCTTCCTGGAGAGTCTGCTGTTGCAGAACAGGCACCAGTTTCCGTCCCAAGGCACTGGCCTGGATTTGCTTAAGTTTCATATTTAAGTTCCTTTACTGAGAAAGTACCAGCAAGGTCATCGGTAAGCTCATGACCCCTGGGCAAGCAGTGAAATGCTATGCAGCTAGACATTCTTCTGTCTCTGACCTTTGCATGCTGTCACCAGTATGAATATTACCAGTGCTTAAAGCAGCTTAATTTTATGCCACCAGGCAAGGTTTGTGTGAAATGTAATGCTCCACACACTTCACTCATGCAACCTGCCTGTAATTTGGAGCCAAGTCATGAGTGACAAGCAAGGGAGGGAGGGAGGAAGGGAGGGAAGGGAAGGGAAGGGAGGGAGGGAAGGAAGGAAGGGTGGGTGGGTGGGTGGGTGGGTGTCAGGGTGGTTCTGCAGGTCAGTCAGGGCTGGAGAGGCACCTCTTGATGCCATTGGGTCTCCTGGCTCGGAATTCATCATGGCGGACTTTGAAAGAGAGCAGCATTTTGTGTCAAAGGATTTCAGGCAAAAAATTCTCAAGGCTAGTTAATGTCTGGAAAGGGACTATTTTTCTTAGAAAATGGGAACACTGGAAAACTTTCCATCAGGGCACACCCACACATCTGGATACCTATAAGTCCACACTTTTACACACTGGCACACCTACATATCCATACACTTCCACACAGACATCCACATACCAGAAGTCTTACACAACCGCACACCCACAGCCATGTACACAAACACATACAACCACACAGGCATTCAAAATATCTACACACCCACACCCATGTAAACACACAAACACATTCAAAATATGTACATACCCATGCATGCACACACACACTCATAAAAGCACATACCATACTTCTTTCTTTAATGTCTCCAGAGGAGTAGGGTTCAGACATGCTTTAAAGCTCTAAGAATCCTTTGGGGATCCTTGCCTGTTATCCTGTTCGGTTTCCAGGTATTTGCATGTGTGTTTGATGCTGGGTTTGAACTCCAGGCCTCCAGCTGATTTCTTACTGTAACGGCTTTGAAACCTTTGACTTCCGTGTCAGAGTCCATGCCTCTGCATTCAGGGCAAAGCCAGGTAGACTCACTTAGCTCTCAATAGTATTCAAATCCAGCCTTTGAGAACAGTCCAGCTCAAGGCTGGACCTCCATAAGCATAAAATCACTTTCCCAGCGTGACAACCTAGCTTGGACTGCCCCACACGCATGCACCTGAGATCAGGAAGCCACATTCTTGTCTCCTCACTAGTGAAATGGTGCCCGAGAGTTAAAGAGCAGCAGTTATAACGGACCTACCTCTCTTGCTCAGTGGTTTGGCCCAAGCATCTGGCTTCTTTGTCTCGACCTTTGCCCCTCTCTCATAAGACCACTTTGGACTTCGCTGGTGGTCATTAGATACAGAAAGCGGAAGGGAAGGTGGGGAGGAGGTGACCAGCGGATACTTGTTTACTGATAGGAGCAAGGTGCACTGGTGTGCCGTGGCTCAACAACCTCAGATGAAAACAACTAACGGTGTGTTTCGAAAAGGAAGGAGAATTATTCAGCAGAGTTCTTACCCTAAGCCAGTGTCTGCGGAGAGAGACATGCTTAGCATGATTTACAGGACACATCCAAGTGTCAGCACACGGCAAGCTACATCATTCATATATGACTGCGGGTTTAGAACTGGTACTTTTATATAAATTTAATTGCAACTTTAAAAAGGATGAGCTTGGTCAGGAAGGTGCTTGTGTCACAGGCACTGGGGTCTGTGTTTGAGCCTCAGAATGCAAGTAAAAAAAAACATGCAGTGTGGTTGCATGGGCTTGCAGTCCCAGCACTGAGAAGAGACCTGGAATGCACTGAACAGCCATTCCAATCTCATAGGCCAATGGGAGACCCAGTGTCAAAGGACTGGATAGCGTCTCTGAGAGTGCTGTTTGCACAAGTGCAACTGTGCACATATTAACACACACACACACACACACCTCCACACATGCATGCACTCCAAATTTAATTAAAGTCAGTGAATGGGAAGAGGTTGTGTGTGCTCCACAGGAATCCCGCATGACCATGGTAGTCAGGTCTGCGTGAGTGCTTGCAAGCGAAGAGGACGGGTGGAATTACAGGAGAGCAGGTACGGCTGGGTGACCTAGATTTGAAAAGCTTCTAAATTACCTACATTATCATGATGACCAAGCGTGGGTTTTTGTTTTGTGTTTTGATTTTCCCAGGTGGGCTCACCTGGGAAGGCTATTCCGTTCTTTGAATGTTGGTCTGAATCCCTCCAAATACGTGTTCGGCAATTTCAGCAATTTTTCGGGAGGAGAAGTGAATCAGGGTTTTGGAACAAATATCTAAACATAATGCAAATGTAAATATGGGGGAGAATGCATAATAATCCCAGAGTAGGGAGGATTTTTCTAAACTGAGATACTAAAAAAGATTTAAGTCAGATTCATACAAATTCTGCATTTCTGCACAAATACTAGCAGCAGCATCAAAGAATAAGCTCTTTGTGACCTGTTTCAGGTGAGCCTGATTTTTTTTTTAAGTTGGGTGGGATTTGTAGCTTAGACTCATGAGAATCCCTTGAGGGTTTTGCTGGACTCTTAGTTCTAAGACTTGGAGCTGAAATATAGTTCAGTGATAGAGTCCTTGCCTCACCTGCAAGAGGCTCTGGGTTTGATTCTCACAACAGAGGGACAGACAGATAAACAGACAGACAGACAAACTCTGAGCCACTGATTCAGCAGGTCTGGTTCAAGATCTGGCTGTTGTTGACTCCCATTGGCCACGAGGCATTTGAGAGAAACTCATTGTGTACACCAGGTTGGCTTTGAACTCCCAAAGACCCACCTCAATATCTGAGCAGAAGGTGAGATCATATGGGGGTCCAGAGATTAAAAACTCCAGCTGCTTCAAACAGGTGAAAATATGGTCAGAAGTCACAGATCAGAAGCCGAGCTCTTCGCCCATCACACAGAACAGAGAATCCAACACCATTCTGTATCAGGCAAGCTGGAGACATCAGCATTTGCATCCCAAGGAGCACGTGAGGTGGGGAGAACCTGGTGGTGACGTCGGAGTGGAAAGTCCACATGTAGTGAGGTTAAGATGGATTACGTCCGTGGCTCTCCATATGCGGGTTGCGACGCCTTTGGTAACCCTCTGTCTCCAAAAGCAATTTTAAATTACAATTCCCAAGAAGAGCAAGATCTCAGTTATGAAGTATCAATGAAACAGTTTTATGATTGGGGCTCACCACAGCATGAGGAGCTGTTATTAAAGGGTTGTAGCATTACAAAGATGGAGAACCACTGGACTATGTCCTTTAACCTAGAAATTCTATGCATAAGAGATTTTTCCTCTACAGGTAGGTTTAAAACATGAGTTATTTATGCACAAAGGGCCTTATCTGAGTAAGAGACTCCCCCAAAGCAGATTTCTGTGCAGCTGAAGAGCAAACTGTCTCTCTCAGTAGGCCAGCCCTGGACCGACTGCCTGGACACTGTGTGTGTGCAGATTTTTCTAACTTCCCACCCCCAAGGTTGATCTCTCTCTCACTGTAGACCGCCGCATTGTCACCTCACCACAGCAGTAGACCTTAGTGTCTGTCCAAGCCTACCAACCTGCATGCGAAATGTTCCTTTTCTTCCCCAGTTACACACTGGAAAGAGAGTGCCCTTGGCAACCAAGTCAGAACTCACATCAAATCAGTGTGAAGCGGTGAGCCTGTCCTGAGCACAGACCAGAAGCTACTGGAGTTTTTCTGTCTTGCGTGGCTTGCATTTCTTGACAGGTGGTAGCATTGTTTCTGCATTGGTGATGTTTGAGGAGACTTCGGCAGTGATATTCAGGGAATCTTCTCTCCTGCGATTCCCATCTTTTAGAAACACCCCTAGCCTTTCCTGAGACTCCCAAATGGAAACATAAGTCAAGCTTTAGGGCAAAGGCAGCTTTCTCCACAGCCCTGACTGAGACCGGCAAAGGGACTCAGACCTAGGAACTGTAGAAACTGGCAGAAAGTATGGGCTTGGGGCTGGTAAACTGGATCCGCCGGTGAAGCTCTCATGCAAACATGAGGACCTGAGTTCAAATCCCCAGAACCCACCTAAAAGCAAGATGGTGCCACGTGCCTTTAATACCAAATGTTCCTCTGAGAAGATGGGAGAGTGGGAAAATTCCCAGAAGCTCACAGGCCAGCTAGGATAGTAGCAAAGAACATGGTTCAAACAAAGGAGAGAGACCAGACACACACAAGCAGCCTTGTTCTTTATACACATTCACACACACACACACACACACACACACACACACACACACACTAGCAGCCTTGTTCTTCTTACACATTCACACACACACACACTCCGCACAATACTATATACATATATGCATGTAGACGAGTGGTCCTCCACACTATGCACACAATGCTTTGGAACCCAGAACTTCATGCTGAGTGACTGCAGGCCTCCATTGGATTGCAAGGCTTACTGGATTTGCTGTCTGGACCATGCCTGGATATAACATTACATGACTGAAGATTCTGCAACTAGTGTCTTGTATGATAGACAGTGCCTCTCCACGATGACTTGTCTTATTCAAAGCCGACCTGATCTTCCTGGTCCTGTGTCGTCTTTCTCCTCCTCCTTGTGAGTTTATGCTCAGTTGAACTTGAGTCGAAGTACCCCGTCTTTGTTAGGCAGCAAGTCACTGCTGCTGGGAATACACAGTCTCACTTCCTTCATCCGGTGATGTGGCCACTGACGCCCTCAGACTCTTGCTGAGTATGTACGAGTAGAGAGCAGGTGTAGGTGTGTATGTATGTTTGTGTCTGTGCTGGTGGGCATGCATGTGACAGTAGGAAGTCATTCCTCAGGAGTCATATGCCTTGTTCTATGAGACAGGGTCTCCCACTGAACCTGGGATCTGTTGATTCAGTGAGGCTGGCTGGCCAGTGAGCCATAGGGCTCTGCCTGTCTTTGCCTCCCCAGTGGTGCAATTACAAGAATTCCCCACAATACCATTACACCTGCATATGTGTGTGGATTCCAGGGCTAACGCTCAGTTTCTTCAAGCCTGCACAGCATCCACTTTACCTCTTAACGACTTCACCTCTGCCCATCAATCACTACCTGCTCTTGACCTCTGCCCAGCACTGGCTGCTGCCGATGCCCCACTGTTCTCATTCTTCACTCTGCACATCCCTTGCTTCAGATCTTCTTTGTCCCTTGCAGAGTAGTCAGGATCTCTCCAAGAGATATCTTCGGCTACTCCTGAGATGTGGGTTGGGCCTTCTCTTGCTGCTGACAATAGTTCTCCCTATAGCATCAAAAAGGCTCACATTACCTTCCTGTGTAAAACTTGTGGCCTTGAATGAGATTAGACGGTGATCTTTCAACAGAGAGCCGTGCTTGGGACAGGGGACTAGCTCCGTTGTCTTGCTATGGTGGTAATGACATAGTCCCCTGATATTGTAGCTTAGGGATCACCCAGGACTCGCTCATGAGGCTGGAGAGATGGTGCTGCGATTAAAAGCATGCACTGCTCTTACAGATGACCCCAGTGTGGTTCCTAGCACTGACATGAGCAATTCACAATTGCCCATAACTCTAGTTCTAGGGGTTCCAAAGGTACTATTACTCATGTGCTCAGACATACAAATACTTTTTAAAAAAGAGGTATTAAAGGGGCTGGGGGTGGGGCACCTGGTCCACTAAAACACTTGTCACTACCACAGATTCATGAAAGATGCCAGAGCAGGGAACACAGGGGACTAAGTCAGAGCTCTGTGCCCAGGGTTGCCCACAGCCATCTGATTCATCCACCCTTCTCAGCTTGTTCCTTAGAAGCAGAGTGTAGATCCATTCATGCCCCAAACAGACTGTTTGTACACACTAGCTGTGGGCTGGCAATTCTCACCCCTTGGGGGTCCAGCAGTAGCAATGAATAGAGCAGATAGGAAGCCCATGAATAGATTTTATAAAGCAGAGGTGCAATCGAACTTCAAAGCAGGGGAACTGTGCAGGAGGCCAGTTAGGCATGTGTGCTCCAGAGAAGAGAAAGAGGAGGCCACAGGCCATCAGGGTGAGACTGGGCTGTAAAATGAGGCAGCCAGACCAGAGACATCCTCACTGAGCTGATCTGTGAGCACAAGCCTGTAACAGACCAGGATTTGAGCCCTGTGGAAGGCTAGAGAAAGAGCAGTCTGAGTAGAGGGAACAGCCAGTAGGAGAGTCCTGAGGCAGGTGCATGCTCGGTGTGTCAAGGGGCAGTGGAAGCTTGTGTGGCTGGGAAGAAGTGAGCTAGGGCACAATGGTAGAAAATGTGTGTGTGTGTGTGTGTGTGCATGCATATGTATACATGTGTGTATGTGTGGTGTGCATAGTGTGTGTAACTGTGATGTGTGTTTGTGTGTGGTGTATATGTGTAGTGTGTGTGTGTGGTATGCATAGTGTGTATATCTGTGATGTGCATATATGTGTGTATTTGTGTGTGGTGTATATGTGTTGTGTGTGTGGTGTATATGTATAGTGTATGTGTGTATGCGTGTGTGTTATGTGTATGTGGTATGTATATAGTGTTTATCTGAGTGTGTGGTGTGTGTATGTGTGTGTGGTGTGTATGTGTAGTGTATGTGTGTATGCGTTATGTGTGTGTGTTGTGTATATAGTGTGTATCTCTGTGTGTGTGTGTGGTATGTGTAAGGCAAATCATCAGCTTGTACTTTCAAGGCGACACCACGGGGGCTGGTTAAAGAGTGTAGCATAAAGAATGTTCTGGAGCCCACAGGGATTGGAGGAGCCCAAGGGCCACATGAAACTGGCTGACTGGGCAACAGCTTCTGAATGTGTGGTACTAGATCTGAGTATCGCAGAGCCAGTAGCAGCAGTGGAGAGTGACCTGCATCTGAGTTTCTCCTGAAGGTGTTGCTAATGGGGAAGACAGGAGGCTTGTGGGCATCTGGTTATAAGGAAGACTCCAGGTTGCTTGTCCTAGAGAACTGGGAGGAGTCTGTTGGAAGGAGCTGAGTGGAGGAGGACGCTGCAGGGGTGTCGGGAGTGGCTGTGTGGGAAGTTCAGCTTTGTTCCTGGAGGAGTTACGGAGCTGTGCAGACCGCGTCTGTGCAGCCCAGGGGGAAGGTCCTAGCCACAGGTCGTGAGGTCTGTGGCTGTTGGCATAGGGGTGACATTTAAGTCAAGCGAAGAGATGCCACCTGTGTGGTAGTGGAGTAGCCGTGAGCAACCAGGGCAGACACACAACTCTGGCCAGACACACAGAGCTCTTCTCACTTTCCTTCCCCTGCCTGGAGGAGCTGTTCTAAGAATGGATTGGGATTCCTGGCATCTGATGGTGGGGGCCCCTGGCTCCAGGTTTGCCCTGTACCCGCAGGGTCTTCATGTTGGATGTTTCAGCTTAAGTGGAACACTATGGCTTCCCTGTGGCAACCTGGTTGTTTCCCATTCTGTTCACAGTAAGACCTGATGGCTGACCCACTCCCCCAAGTTTCCATAGGACCTGTCTGTTCCTGTTTGTGACTTGGCGGGTTGTCTGAGTTAGGGTTTTATCACTGTGAAGAGACGTCGTGGTCACGGAGACTCCTATAAAGGAAAACATTTCATTGGGACTGGCTTACGACAGTTCAGAGGTTTTAGTCCATTGTCATCACAGGGCAGGAGGTGGGGGGACGACATGGTACTGAGAATTTTACCTCTGTATCTGCAAGTAGCAGGAAGAGGTTGCCATACTGGGCGTGGCTTGAGCATCTGAGACTCAAAGCCCGCCTCCAGTGACCACAAGGCCACACCCACTCCAACAAGGCCATACCTCCTTAATACTGCTGCTCCCTATGGGCCTACGGGGGAGGAGGCATTTTCATTCAAACCACCACACTGACCTTGTGACCTTGTAACCATGAGAGGGCTCCGCCTTGTATCCAGAGCCTGTAGTGCCAGTGTCTGTGTCTGCTGCTCTGTGCTGGACAGCTCCCATCCCCACCATAGGATGAGCGTTCTTTCTTGGAACATTGCTCAAACATCCCGCTTATCCAGTCATACTGCAAGTTTTTAAAATGGAACGGGACGCGTTGCATTGACATGTCTTAACTGTGTGGACCCGCACTGATAATAATTGGGTTTTCAAATTTTTAACTGTGCTGATAGAGTTCAAGTCTGCCGTTGTGGTTATTTGTTTATTTATTGTAAACAATTTATTTTTGTGTTTGAACTCTTGTGCATGCACAGGTCAGAGCACCGCTTTTGGGGTGTTGCTTCTCTCCTACCATGTAGGGTTAAGGAATGAAACTCAGCTCTTAGTGCTTGACCGTGGGAATGTCTATCTGCTGAGCAATCTCACTGAACCAGAAGGAAGGTGTTTGTTCATTATCCCCATCTCTCTTTCTCTTTCCTTTCTCCCTCCCTCCCTCCCTCCCTCCCTTCCTCCCTCCCTCCCTCCCTTCCTCTTCTTCCTCTTTCTTTCCTCCTGCAAGCTCCTAGGACCTTCTCTGCCAGTGTTCTTACTTAAGGTGGAATGGTGTCCTAACAAGATACTGGGGAGAAGGATTCTCAACTGCACAGACGCCCTTACCGGTGTTTGCAAACTTGAGAGCCCATGGGGGCAGTTTGCTCTTGTAGTTGCTTGAGAGAACAATGCAGATCTAAAGATGCCTCATGCCAGCCATGCAGAGGATTTATAACTGTATTTTTTTTTTTGTCTATTTCATTTTTTTTTTGTTTTGAGGCAGAGGATACAACACAGATTGGTTTTGAACTCCTGAATGTCCTACCTTCATTCCCTTAGTACCAGAATCACAGATGTGAGCTGCCACATTCTTTCTGTAACCACATTTAAACGATTTAAAAGACAGGAGTAAGCAAGATGGCTCAGAGATTAAAGGTACTTCCTGCCAGAACCTGATGCTCTAAGTCCCATCCCAAGGGCCCATAGAGTGAGGGAGAAAACTGACTCCCAAAAGTTGTCCTCTGATCCTTACATGAACACCACAGCTCTCCCGCGGCATGCACAATAAATAAATAAATATTTAAAAATACAGAGGCGGTATTGGTTTAAATAACATAGGTATAAAAATAAGGATGGAGGATTATCATTTTAACATGTGATCAAGGTCAGAATCATGTGAGCTGTCCAAATCAAAAACCTTCAAATCCAGTACTGCCTGGTTTGACAAAGCCCAGATGCGCTAGCTCCCTGTCGCTGGTGGCTACAATGCTTAAAAGCACGAGCTGGCTTGGCTTGAAGTGCTAGGCCCAACAGTCCCCACTCCTCACCGTCATTAACCCAATATAAAATTAGAGCTGGAAGAGAGGTGTGCATTTTCATTGGTCTTCTGGAGAAATTAGATTGGGGAAGCGGCTGTCAGACCAGATTAGATCTTCGCTGTTTATACCGTGTACAGACAACAGAGGAAGAGTGTCTGCTTGGCTAATATCAACATTTAACTGACATTTCTTGCTAAAGGATTAGAAGAAAAAACTTTCTGTATATGGTCTTCTATAATCTTACTGTGGGGGAAATCTTCAAAACATAAAATCTGCCACATTAACCATTTCCAAGTGCACAGCCATGTTGCTGGACAGCGCCAACACACAGATCCCACACAAACCCGTTCCATCCTGCAGGGCCCAAATTCCACTCATTCAACAGCTCCCATTAACTTAACCCTACAGCCCAGTTCAGTGTTCTGCCTCTGTGATTTTGAACATGGCCTACGTCCTCACAGATGAGACCCCAGGCTCCGTGTTTGTTTTTTCATGTTGGCGTGTGTGCAGGCACATGGGAGTGTGCACGTACTGAAGACACCATCTACC
The DNA here is from genome assembly GCF_900095145.1 of Mus pahari. Lineage (NCBI taxonomy): Eukaryota > Metazoa > Chordata > Mammalia > Rodentia > Muridae > Mus > Mus pahari. Next base: position 55,315,644 of record NC_034605.1, on the reverse strand, counting down.
TCATGTTTTGACACTGGGTCTCCTAGTCTGGAACTCTTCAATTAGGCCAGGCTGGCTGGTTAGCAAACCCCGTGTCTCTTCTATCTCCATTTCCCCAGTGCTGGGGGGTCAGCCATCACATCTGGAATTTTTTTTTTCTAAGTGTGTCTTGGGGATGCTCCAGTGGGCCATCCCCTCAGCCTCAGCATCTTTTGGCAACTAGCTTAGCTCATCTTACACTGTCTTCTAGGTTGGTGTGTGATGCTGGAATTTCTCCCCCAACCCCGACCTGAACTGAAGGATGTACCTTCTCCTGCATAAATTCCATCTTGTTTATCATTTGCCTGTGGGATTTGAAGGGCTCCCAGTTCGCAGCTCTTGTGAATTACAGTGGCTGTGAGTTCTTGAGGGCCAACAATCTGCTGGTGGCCCATGTTCTGGGAAGTGGAGTTGCTAAATTCCCTAGTAATTCTATATTTAGCTCTCTCCAAAGAGGCGGCACCACAGTTTACCTCCGCCATCATAGCGAAAGCATTCCTGTTTTTCTACATCATTGCTATCATTTGTTACTATTCTCTCTCTCTCTCTCTCTNTCTCTCTCTCTCTCTGTGTGTGTGTGAGCGTGGGTGCCCATGGGAGTGGGGGGACAGGATGTTAAGGCTGCTTTGAGCTATCTAACTCGGACACAAGGAACTGAATTCATGTTCTTCGGAAGAGCAGCAAACACTCTTAAGTGCTGAGCCATCTCTTCAGCCCTCGCCTATTATTTTGTTTTGAATAGTTATCTTGAGTGGGTGTAAAGCAATCCTTCACTGGGCTTTGCATTTCCATGTCTAATGGCTGGCGTCAGACCCTTTAAAGCAGGTGCACTTTAGAGAAATGTCTGTGGAGATTCCTTGTTGGCGTTTCTGTTTGCTCATCTTTTGCCTTCTCGGTTGTAGATGTTCATTATTGAGGGTTCAAATCCTTCTGAGACTGTACATGGGCCCCTCTTCTCTGGATTCCCCTTCACTTTCTCAATGAAAATCCTCTACTGGGCAAAGGTTGGATGAAACCTAACTCATCTACTTATGTGGGATGGTAAGGAGTCTTAAGTGGTTCAAAACAACCTCAAAAATGGAGCATAAACTCGGAGGGTTCATACTACCATTCACAAAGTCACCCCAAAGTTACAGAAATCAAAACAATGTGGCACTAGCATATGTGGGGACCTAGGGGCCAAAGGGATAGAGATGAGAATCCAGGAACCAAGGCTCATGTTTGTTTACAGCTGACTAATAGTGTGGTGTGTGCTATGATGTGTGTGTGTGTGTGTGTNTGTGTGTGTGTGTGTGTGTGTGTGTGTGTGTGTGTGTGTGTGTGTGGTGTGGCATGGTGTGTGTGTGGTATGGTATGTGTGTGTGGCATGGTATGTGTGGTGTGTATGTGTGTGGTAGTGTGTATGTGTGGTATAGTATATATGTCTGTATGTGATTTGGTGTGGTATAGGATGTGTGTGGGTGTATGTGTGGTGTGTGGTATGTGGTGTATGGGTGTGTGTGTGGTGTGTAGTGTGTATGTGGTGTGGTATGGTGTGTGTGTGTATGGTGTGTAGTATGTGTGTGGTATGTGTGTGTGCATCTATATGAGTGCATACACATGCCCATGGAGTTTAGAAGAGAGCATCACATTCCCAGAACCTGGAATTTCAGGTGGAAGTGAGCTGCCCAGTCTGAGTGCTGGGAACTGAACTCAGGTCTTCTGGAAGGGCAACCAGCACTCTTAACCTCTGAGCCACTTTCCTAGGCCCACCCCTATTCCTACCCCACCCCCATTGTTTCATTTTTTAACAGGGCCCTATGCTATCAACCAGAAAAGGTGGGAGCGCATGAGGGTGGAATGGATGACGGTGAGACAACTGGATGTTAGGAATGAACGCTGCCTGAAGCATAGCTGGTACAGTGAGAATTAGCTCTTTGTGGATCAGCAATACCAGCTGCAACCAGAGAACCCTTAGAAGACACATGGGGAAAGATCCCCATGGCCTTGCATTTGGTGACGAAGTCTCAGATTTGGAACCCAAACTGAGCCACAGCATAGCCAACAATTCTAAAACTCCTGTCCAGTCACTTACCAGCTTGGTAAGTTTTAGGGTGGAAATGGGCCTGACCTTGTTTGCATGGGCTGCCTTGGCTCTGGTCTCTGACAGTGGGTAAGGCCCTCCAGCCAGCATCACCCATGCATCGCTGCCTTATTCCAGATGTGCAGGGTCCTGTGCCCCAGGAGCCTCTGTCCTTTGAGTTTCCTTTCCCCAGGGGTCAGAATGCTGCATTGAACACTGATAACTGGCCTTGGACCAGGAGGCAGTGTTATTATTTATGTAGCTTTTCTTGGCCTTTGCTCTTACCAACATGAAAGAAAAGAAGACAAAGAAGACCCTGCCATTGCAGCCAGGATCTTGACCATGCCCTAAGAGTATTTCACTGGCTTTTGACATCCTGCTTTCCCCCAAAGGAAGTCTTCTAGGAGCTTTGGCCAAGCTGGAGCTTATTTGTGAGCTTATTTGCCTCACAAAAGCAATTGATCTGGCCACTTAGCTCCTCCCATCCCTGGTGTCCACTCTCTCGTTCTCTCTGCCTCTCTCTGCTTGTTTCAATCCTGCAGACACGGAGCATCCTATGACTAGCATCCAACACTCTCCCGCTCCATCTGCCTCTTCTACACTTGCCCTAACATTCCCAGACAAGGGTCTCCATCACACATAAAACAACCAAAAGGAATTAGTATTTAGGAGAAAGACAAGGCTTATATGGTTGACTCTTTGATGCCCAGAGAAACTTTTCTTACCATCAAATAAACCTATTGTGTGTTATAGTCAGCTAGGAAGGTACCTGAAACATGAACCAAGCCATTGTTTATATCAAGATACTGTTTATATCAATATATCACTATCTATCTGTCTGTCTATCTATGAGAGTATAGTGTGGGCTTGGGTGGGTGTGGTGTACCACTTTTCTGGGACTAGCTCCAAAAATCTCAGCATTTGGAAGGCTGAGTTTCAGGCCAGCCTGGGCTGCACAAGACCCTCTGTCCATATTATAATATAACAAAGAATGGCTTACTTGGAAAATTCATAGAATGTGTTTTTAAATTTCCTGTGAAACCACCCCTTTTCCATGTTGTAATATCATTCATAGCCATTGTTCACTTACCTTTTATGAATAGTTCAGTTGGACTCTCAAGGGTGAAAAATTGGAAACATTTAAAGGGAACAATGAACTCGGCGTAGGATACCTTTAGTTCTGGTATACTCAGGATGCAGAAGCAAGCAGATCTCTGTGCATTTGAAGCCAGCCTGGTTTATATAGTATGCTCAGGCCAGCTACATTTCCAGACAAGGGTCTGGAAAGGCTACATAGTGAGACCCTGCCTTGAACAAGATAACAAGAAAGGGGATACTGTTACAATATAAAGTGTTATACTGAGGGCAAGTGCCATGGAAGAGCAAGGTGAACACTTCTCAGGGGTGGCGTCTGCACCCTGCAGGAGACATGAGAACCTCTGAGCTCGGGCTGTGGATGTTGTCTGCAGGGATGGAATCCAAGTTATTGCTCATTTTCAAATGCTGAATTCCTCAGGCTCTTTCATTTCAACTCCCCATCCTTGATATCCTTGTGTCCCAGAAAACACCTCTCCCAAGAATGCAAGTATAGGGTGCTCAGGCCCCTCATCTAAAATGGAGAGTGTTTGCTTAGGACCGCCACATACCTTCCTATAGACTTTCAACTGTACGCTCAATATAATGTCGATCCTGTTATACCATGTTGCTCTGGGAAGAGTAACAAATGAATGAATATGTATACTATGTATATTAAATATAGACAATCTTTTTCTTGACATCTTTGATCTGAGGTTGGTTGAATCTGAGGATGTAGACACTGTGAGGGCCTGCTGTGTAGTCTTTGTAGGCACGAGTCAGTCCTCAGGAGGTGGGCATTCAATCAAGAGAGAGGACTTGAGAATAACCATTGGAATACCACCCATATTAACCAAAATTTTGTTACAATAATGAAGTCCCTAAGGCAGGCTACTTTCTTTAGCCATGGGTCTTGAGGTGCATGGTGGAGAGGCATATCTGGCAGGCAATAGCTTTCTTGATGGTGGCATCCAGAGGTGGTGCGGGGCATAGCATATATGCACATGTGACATGGTTTCTGTCCTTATAATGCCACCAGGTTCAGTTGTATGGAGCCACCTTGTTTTCACATTTTCCCAAGTTCCCATCTAAACACTAATGTTATAATGAGTTTTTGCCCCCTCAACTCTTCCCCTCTGGGATTAAAACTTGAGGGATGCTAAAATCACACAATAGAGCCACAGCTCCATTGAAAATAATTTACCAGTCACGTCTATACCCCCATCATGCAATGTGTTCAAGGCAGCAGACAAATTGAATGAAAAGAAATTGGGAACTGAGAACAATTTAGGGGGAAAAATTTTAAATAATTCCAAATGTTGCAAACAACCAATTAATCCTCAGTCAGCAAAGTGTGATGGGGACAGGTGTCCTTTCCTGCACAGATGGTCTGTCCTGTTGTCTATTCCTGTTTGAAGTCCTGTCCGTGGTGTCCATAGACAGGGGCTGGAAGAAACCCAAAGACAAAGAATGGAATGCTAACTTTAAGCTTTAGAACAAATGGCAAATAGCTTTAGAGGATTTAAATACTGGGATCTATCTAATTCTACCTATCATCTATCTTCTATCTGTCTGTCTATCATCTATCTATCTATCATCAATTTACCTTCTGTTTATCTGTCTATCATCTATCTATCATCAATTTACCTTTTATCTGTCTATCATCTATCTATCTATCTATCTATCTATCTATCTATCTATCTATCTATCTTCTTTCTGTCTGTCTATCTGTCTACCCATCTATCATCCCTCCCTGCCTCTGGTCCTTTCTCTGAATAAAGACAACCCTGCCACATGCACTGGACTCTGAGGCTTCCTGGATCCTTCCAGATGGTTTATCCAACACTGAATGTACACAGTATTTCCCATTCCTCTAAGCCCTGTATGACTCTGTCCTCTCTTATCTTGTTCCTTAGTTGCCACATTTCTTTAACGAGAGCTCTACGTTCCTCATTCCTCGTCTGGTCTATAACTGTCTTGTACTCACTACTCCCATGCTTCCTGGCATGACGTCCGTTCTCATTCCCCAACTCCCCCTGTCACTTCCACCAGCGCATCTCTTGAGTGAGGCTGGCTATGTCTCCAGTGAACTCCCAGTTTTCTAAAGCCAAACCTTTGCTGTCTGTCTTTCATAGCACAGCCAGCCTTCAACCTGAGAGTCAGATGACGGATTCTTCTGGATTCCTTAGAATTTTATGAATCGCTTTAAAACTCTGGATTTCAATTCTATGCTAATTCTAAGTGTATAAAAATGTTATTGGGAATGATCTAGATAACCACCTTATGTAATGGCACAGCGTTAGCGTCAGTTCCACTCCGCCTCCCTTCCCCCTCCCCTGCCCCCCCCCCCATGTCAAGATGTTCCACTTTCCTAGTCCCCAGCAGGCAACTGTCAGGTTTAATCAAGCTGTGGTCTGCTCATTCTCTCTAGCTCTTCTGCTTACCCTGGGAATGCATTTACTCTGCATGTGGCTTCTCACAGCGGGCTCTTCTGTTGTGAGTGGAAGGCCAGTCCCATTATCTATTAGGAACACAATCTAACCTGTTGTATTTCACGTGTTACTTTCCCAAAGGGCTCATTTCTGTTCCCTTGGGTCTAGGAGTCAGTTTTAGAGCCAGCAGACACCGGATTCCACTCAGATGATTACTACTTCCATCAGCGTTTTTCTTAAGTAACAACTTTACGGAGATATAATTCACCCAATTAAAATAATTAAACCATATGATTTGGTGCTTCTGGCCCCATCAACCATCGTCAATGGTAGGGGATTTACCCATACCTGACCAACCACCTCTCAACCCTCAGTGTCTTCTCATCTCATCCCAGGGCAACCACAAATAAACTTTCTCTCCCTCTGTCAGTGCTGTAACAAACACCAGAGGCTATCAACTTAGGAAGGGAAAAAAAAAATGTTGTTTTGGTTCACAAGTTTTAGGAGATTCCTCCAATGACCGGTTGATAAACCCCTGGTTTGAGCCTGGGTGATGTTTCATGGTAGGAGTGTGTGTCAGAGCAAAAGAGAAAGGTGGAACAGATCACAGATCCTCAGCCTCCCCTGAGCATTTCACTAGACCCCACTTCTTAAAGGTTCCACAGCCTGTAGTACGTAGCTCCGTAGAAGATGGGCACGAATCTGACACAGGCTTTTGCTTTGTGTTTGTGTCTAAATTTCCTTTGCTGAATACAAGCTGGGAAGGGCAGAGCCAGTACCTCATCTTTTTCCCATTCTCAGGGAGGCACATTTAGTCTCTACCCTTAATATCACCCACACTGAGATTTTCACAATGCACCCTTTGTCTAAGAAATTTTCCCTTTATTACTTGTATGTGTGTGTGCGCGTGTGCATGTGCATGTGTGCTAGGCTTTCTGTGACACATACGTGGTGGTAATTCTTGACAGGAGTCAGGTCTGACTTCCACCTTGTAGACCCCAGGGATTGAACAAGCCATCAGGTTTAAGAGCAGTCACCTTTCCCTGCTAAGCCATCAGGCACCATTACATCATTTAATTTTCAAGTACGAAGTAATTTGTAGTTTTGCTATAAACCCCACTTGGGTAAGGCATATGATCTCTTTGTATGTCAAGAGTTTCATGTACCTAGTATCTGGTTGAGAATTTTTCTATCTATCATCAAGAGATGCTGGTATATAGTTTTCTTGGGACATATGTCTGGCTTTAGTATCATAGTATATAATGTGAAACTCAAGAAAGAACAAAGAATAGTGTTTCTTCTCTAACTTTTCGGGGTAAAATTTAATGAAGAATTGATACCGTTTGGTTTTTAAGGGTTTGTGGAACTCACTGCTAAAGCTGACTAGTCCTGGTTTTTTGTTTCTTTGGTTTTTAGGGTATTTTGTAGGTAGCTTCTGGCTACTGGTTTAATACTTTAGGATCCTCATGGTTTTTATTTTTAGTTTTTGAGTCCATTTAGCCAACTTTCATTTTCTTCGTTTATATTATCTGTCCTGTTGTCACATGGGAGACCAGGAGCCCTTCATATTCCTTATAGTCTTTATTTTTATAAGGCCAGTCATTCTGTCTCCCATTTACTTCTGATTGTAGTCATTTGAGCGTCCCCACCTATTTGTGTAGCTATGTTAGCTAAAGAGAAATCAATTTCTTTTATTTTTTTTTAAAGATTTATTTATTTATTATATGTAAGTACACTGTAGCTGTCTTCAGACACTCCAGAAGAGGGAGTCAGATCTTGTTACGGATGGTTGTGAGCCACCATGTGGTTGCTGGGATTTGAACTCTGTACCTTTGGAAGAGCAGTCGGGTGCTCTTACCCACTGAGCCATCTCACCAGCCCGAGAAATCAATTTCTTACATGGGAAATGAACCAATTTGAGGGATTTTTCTTTGTTTTTTGGATTCTCTATTCTTTATTCAGTTCCACCATAAATCTGTGGCCCACCTCTGCCCTCCCTGCCTCCACATTCACCTTGCTAGAATTCACACAGTTCTTCACACCAACCTCCTGCCCCCCATGCCAAAGGACACAAATGGCCTGTTTTTTTTTTTTTTTTTCTCACATTTTCTGCTTTCCATATGGCCCTGCCTTGGGACCAACAAGCCTTTCATCCACTTGCCATCTGGCCAACCCCAGTTGTCCATGAGATGTTCCCTGGGCTCCAGACAGAGTCCTATGCCCCAGTGGATCCTCTTGCCTTCTGTAATTATGTAACAGCATATGCTGTGTGGGCCATACTGGATAATTCTTGTGTTTGGGGGGCCCTAGACTGCTCTAGGCTTCTTTTGGGTAAACACTGAATTTGCAGGATCTATTGGGAGTATTTTATGGGCATGAAATTGAACATGGGGCTATGCCCACCTCTCTTCCATTGAGCTTCACGTCATACTTCACACCCTTTGAGTACACGCTGTCTCAGGTCCTTGCAGACACAGTAGCTTCTTGGACTCTCACTAACCTGGACTCTAGCCAAAACAAAGTAGATATATCTTTAGATAGATAAACGCTGGTAACCATGGATACTAGTATGGTTATTTAGTACTGCTTCTTGGGCTGGTTGAATTATGAAGAGAGTGCAACATAAGGCCCCATGTGCCAGCAAATTCTTCAAACTCTTGTGGTGTGGACCAAGAGCTCTGGTGGCAACACTAAGGTCCAGATTTAATGACATGTTACCGTATAGCTGGGTCCTTCCATTCAAGCTGGAGCTCTGTAGTTATAACAGTAGCCAAGAGTGCATGAGAACATAACCCTCCCAACAGTGAGGGACTCCCACACTGAGGCTGGAAAGGGACATTTCAAATCAGATTCCAGATGCCATTGCTTTTGTTTTGAAATCTAAATTTCAGGACATTTTGTCAAAATGCTGCATGCCTAGATTGGTTTTAATTATCTCATAACCATCTAATAGACTTAATCAAACTCCTGAGCAGACTTCCATTAATTAATGGTCTGACATCTTCCTGTTCTATTTTAGTACTGATGTTTAGTTAGTTGTTTGGTAAGCCACAGTATATTCCATAAAAACTGGCAACTTAATCGAATCAGTTATGTCTTAGTTAGGATTTCATTGCTGTGAACAGACACCATGACCAAGGCAACTCTTAAAAGGACAACATTTAATTGGGGCTGGCTTACAGGTTCAGAGGTTCAGTCCATTATCATCAAGGTGGGAACATGGCAGCATCCAGGCAGGCCTGGGGCTAGAGGAGCTGAGAGTTCTACCACTTGTTCCAAAGCAAACAGGAGAAGACTGACTCCCAGGCAGCGAGGGCAAGGTCTTAAGGCCCATGCTCACAGTGATATATGTCCTCCAACAATGCTACACCTTCTAATGTGCCACTCCCTGGGCCAAGCATATTCAAACCACCACTAGTTGTTTGGTATTATCTAGCACATTCCGGAACACAGAAAACTTAGCTGACTTACCATGTAAGCAGATGTGCAGGACATAGAGGATCATTAAAAGCCTGAGATTCATGTTCCCTGGAACAAACCCATTTCCTGCCTCTACTTACTTACAGCTGATAGCTTTTTACTGGACTCTGAAAGTTATCTTGGTCAGCCATGTTTGCTATTGTCCCACAGTGACTCAAAAACTCAGAAAGCGAAGTGTTAGCACGCTGTTCACCTGCGAGGAAACAATGGGCGCCATGCTTCACACGCTCACATCTAATGTCAATTTTAGTTTTAAAATGTGGGCGTGGCTTAGTTTTCCCTGCTTTTGTGTAAGGGGTGCCTTTCTTTGTCTAAGAAGGTACAGAGGAAAGATATTTGATGGTTTGTCAATGAAGAGAGGACATTTAACCTATTTTGCTTCTCATTAGGCGCTTTTGATGATGCTTGCGTGTCTAGGTGTGGGTATGCGCCTGTGATTGCAAAAACCCATGGACTCAAAAGGAGGGTTCCCTGGAGTTGGAGTTATGGGGAATTGATGTGGGTGCTGAGAACCATGCTTGGGTCCTCTGCAGGAACAGAACATGCTTTTAATTACCAAGCCGTTTCTCTAGCTCCAGAGAAAGTATATTTACACATCTTTTATGCTCGAGGGCAATGCTTGCAGTGAGCAGAGATCTCACTGGAATCGATCTTAGTGACAGTTAATACGTACCTGGTATCGTGCTGTACTCATAATGGCGGCACTTAGGACTTTAAAAAAAATAAAGCATATACTTGTTTTAGAGTCCGTGACTGAAACCTGCAAACTTCTTAGTGAGCACTTCAGTCTTCCTTCCCAGAAGACACAGTCTACACTACGTGTTGGCTGACGCCCAGGACAAGGTGGCCAGGCCTGCCTTGTGGCAGCCTGCGGGTGGCCATGATGTCTCTCCATGGTATATGATGCTGGGGACATAGGATTCCTTGTCCCTTGTTTCCAGTGTGGTCACAATGATAATGACACCAACTTCTCTAAAAGGTAGAGGATTTCATGGGCTGATAGCAACATTCGGTACTCTCAACGCTGTGTACTGGGAGCAGAAACATTCAGTATACTCAATGCCACACTCTGGGAGCCTCACTTTGCTTAGTTATTCCTCTCAGAATGTAAAAAGACAGCAAACCAGGTGTGTGTCTGTCTGTCTGCCTGTGTGAGATGCATGTGTGTGTCTGTGTAATGTATGCACTGTGTACATACATGTACACATGTGTGTTAGAGTGTACACGCACATATGTGCGCATTCACAGGATGGCCAGAGTTAGACATTAGGTATCTTCTTCTTTTGCTCACCAATCACTTGTTTATAATTTAAATCTATTATTTGAGAACTCCATATATGTATACAATGTATTATAGTTATGTATCCCCCCTCCAACTCCCCTGAATGCTGCCCCACTTCCTGTTTCCAACTTCATGCTCCCATTTTTTTTCAATCTCTTGAATTCAATTTATTTTACATATATACATATGAGTGCAGGCCCATCAACAACTGGAGCATGTCTCTCTCTCTCTCTCTCTCTCTCTCTCTCTCTCTCTCTCTCTCTCTCTTTTCCTTTCTCTTTGTTTCCTTTCTTCCCTTTTCATTTCTCCTTCCCTTTGTTTATTTGATTCCTCCCTCCCTCCCTCCCTTTTCTGACAATGTCTCACTGAATCTGGAGCTCACACACTCGGCTAGGCGAGCTCTTCAGTGGGCTTCACGGATCCTCTAGCCTTCACTACCACCCCACCCTGTGCTGGGGTTCCAGGTGTATGTCACTATGCCTGGCTTTTCCATGGGGCCTGAGGATCTGAGTTCGGGGTCTCATGTTTGAGCACTAAGCCATCACTACCACACTGTGTTCTTGGGCCCAGCATATTGTGCATGCAGTGTTACAGGTGATGCTGCGAGGACTTTGTACACTGAGGCATGTGGCATGTATGACGATTCCTCGTCACCCATGGTCTGCCTTCATTCTATGTATCTTAGGCTGGCTCTTTATCTCCTTCCTGGGCAAAAGGCCTGTATGTTAGCAGACATGCTCAGAGTCAAGAGTCAAGGTCAATAGGGAAGAGCGGACCAACTTCAGTTAGCTACAAAGTAGACCTACTGCTTTAAGGGAAACTGAGGACTAGTCAAGAGAATTTGGGTTTTGAATTGTGGAAGTAGCTAAATGTAATCGGGAAATATTTTTTAGGTAGAGATAGTGAACACAAACTTAATCACTTCATTTTTTTTTTTTTTGTTTTTTTTTTCAAAAGAAGGCAAAACCCATTTTCAAATTAACTCTCCCGATGTCTGCTTCCTCTGCTAGGTATCTCCTGGTCAGTAGTGGAGTTCTGAAGCAACATGCCGGAACAGAGCAACGACTACCGGGTGGCGGTATTTGGGGCAGGTGGTGTTGGCAAGAGCTCCCTCGTTTTGAGGTTTGTGAAAGGGACCTTCAGGGAGAGCTACATCCCAACCGTGGAAGACACCTACCGGCAGGTGATCAGTTGTGACAAGAGCATATGCACGCTGCAGATCACCGACACCACCGGGAGCCACCAGTTTCCGGCCATGCAGCGGCTGTCCATCTCCAAAGGCCACGCCTTCATCCTGGTCTACTCCATCACCAGCCGGCAGTCCCTGGAGGAACTCAAGCCCATCTATGAGCAGATCTGCGAGATCAAGGGGGATGTGGAGAGCATCCCCATCATGCTGGTGGGTAACAAGTGTGATGAGAGCCCCAACCGCGAGGTCCAGAGCAGCGAGGCAGAGGCCCTAGCCCGCACGTGGAAGTGCGCCTTCATGGAGACGTCCGCCAAGCTCAACCACAACGTCAAGGAACTCTTTCAGGAACTCCTCAACCTGGAGAAGCGCAGGACCGTGAGCCTCCAGATCGACGGCAAGAAGAGCAAGCAGCAGAAGAGGAAGGAGAAGCTCAAGGGCAAGTGCGTGGTCATGTGAGAGGCCTTCGTGCAGGAGCTGCTACTCTCAGGGCCTCTCTCTTCCTCCCCTCTGTGAACCCCCACTGTCGTCAGGGCAGCATGTCCGATGCCCGTGTGTTAAAACATTGCATTTGGCTGCGACATACCCTGCAATGTCCTTCAGAGGCATTCCACACACCCCACTAGCCCAACCCCCTCAGGAGATGCAGAACCTGGGATGCTCTTAGCATCCCAGGAAGCCAAGGCCAGTCCTGAGTGGGCTTTAGCCATTTGGAGATGAGGGGACTCTGAGCTGTGGACACAGGAGCAACTGAGAGTACTGTGTGATGCATGTGCGTGTGACAGCAGGTTAGACTGTGGCTACCGGTACCATCCTGCATCAGGCAGCTTAGATCAGAAGTCACTAATGTCTTTGGGGGAGGAGCAGGTAGGCAGTCAAAGGGGGTGAGAAACCAGTGGGTCCAACATGGACCTACGGATCCCAGTGGTTCCCGTGAGTGGATTTTTAGTGGGATTAAAGACAAAATACCATAACCCCTTTCTAAGTGATACTCGAGCTATTCCTACTGACACACACTAAGGGGTTGCCCCCCCTCTTCCTCAAAGCCTTCTTAGTAAGCACCGTGTCAGTCTGTTAGGAGTACACACTTCACATGTAATGTCAAGGCCACTTGCGGCATGATGCTGTGTCAGCACTTCTTCAGTTTTTGAGTCAGGACATTGTGACATCATGTAAACATCGCAATAACGCCCCTGTGTGTGTGTATGTGTGTGTGTGTAGGTATGTGTGTAAGTATGTGTGTATGTATGTGTGTGTATATGTATGTGTGTGTATGTGTGTATGTGTATATGTGTGTGTGTCCTCTATACTTTGAGGGTTCTAGAGACGTGAACTAACTTTCTTCTGACCTTCGAGGGTTGCCACTTCTTCCAGCCCTCCAATTTTTAAATAAAAGGAAATAAAGTAGGTATGTTTTTAGACTTCCTCTTCCCCTCCCACAAGATGGTTTTCCTGTCTTAACTAACTCCACGTGTACCCAGCTGGGAACCAGCCAAGCAAGAGCGTCTAATAACCAGAAGCACATCCATTTTTTTCTAACTGACACGAGCATGTAGATGCTACGCATTGCACCTTAATGAAATACTTTGAAACAGACGTCGTTCACTGTGTTTTTAACGATTTATCTACATCAGAAGTAGATTGCTAGAAAATACATCTAATTCGTAGTAAATCTTCTCCTTGTTCCTTGCTGAATGCCCTTAAGAGTTCCTCAGTGCAGCGTGCACCCCAGAAGCAATCCTCTCCTAAGGACTTTTGAGTGCACCCCGTATTCTTCAGAAGGAATCATAGCTACTGCTTGAGGGATCAGTGGCCACGGTGGCTGCAGATAGGTTGGGCGAGGGATCAGCGGCCACAGTGGCTGCAGATAGGTTGGGCGAATCTCTCTTTCCTGGGTACAGTGCCCATGGCTTAGTGTAATTTGCCTGCCATCCTGGAGTCTGGCTGGGTTTTGATTCTTGGAAATTCTTACTTCCATAGTCAATGATAAGACACATGCTGGTCTTGGGTGCCAGCTCGACCATTCTCTAAGCCATCTTACCACCGACCAGTCCGCGGGTAGAGGAGGCTCTATGCAGTACTCTCATGGCCAGCGGGCAGAGGTCCCGATGCTGGGGTGTTTTGGTAGCCCTCTTGCTCCACCAAAGCCTCCAAAGCACACTGTGTTCAAACACTCTTGCTTCCTTAAGACCTCTATAATTCAGTCCCCTCATCTGGTCTAGCCCTCTTTGCTCTGTCAATCATAACTCACCCTGGTGATGTGCTGAGTGCCAGGGAGTTCCCTCAGAAAACCGTATCGCCTCAGCGATCTTACCATCTCCTTAGACTTCTAGAACCAAACCCTTGGGGTTACCTGGGCAAGCAGCCACACTGAGAAATGAGGAAGCCCAGGAACCAAGCAAGAAGAGCCTGGAGCCCTTGTACCCCGCCCAGGGCCACTCTGAGTCTCTTCTATCTTCCCCATTTGTTCCCAATGGCCATTCTTTATCACACTGAGATGGAGTTGTGGAATTTTCTTGAATGTCTTCAATTTGTTCCATTTCTCCTCTCGGAGAAAACATATCACCTTGTCATTTAGATTTGGGGAACAGCAAGGGAAAGACCATGGCCCTGTGGATGATGTGGCACATACATTATCTACACATCATATAGGATATATACATTTGTGGCGATCCCTTTGCAGTAAAATCCTGTCTGTCCTACCAACTGTCACCATGCTTTAGACAAGAGCATTGTGCTCCATGCTTCTCTGTTTCCAGTGACCACACATCAGGGTTCTTTCAGCCCTGTGTGTCAGTTTCCATATTCCTAAGTGTTTCAGTCTTCATTGACACAAGGATCTTGCTACAGCTCCATCCAGTCTTTGCTCCTCTCTATGCTGTCTGTGAGTTTAGAGGTTGGTGAAGCCTCCCTCCTTGGTCTTCATTCTGACACTATGTTCTATAGATTGATCTGAACACTGGGTAGCTATCTTAATATCGCCTTTGGCAAACTTCCCTCTGGCTCAGGGGCTGAGGACACAGTACTATTAGGCCAGTGGCTTTCAGCTTTGCTTTGGTCCCAGCCCAAGTCATGAAGCTGAGACTTTTGGTAATATCCTACATTGCACATGGGACTGGAAACTTCTGACCCAGCCTCAGCTCATTATAAAACTTGAAATATTGCTTTGAAGAAGGCACTCTGGGGTTAAGCACGGGACTCTATGAGCTCCCTAATCCCCACTGGTCCCCTCTCCATTCAGTGACAAGCCATGGGCACGCATCCAATGCATCAAGTCCAACACAAGAGCAATATCCAATTGTCCACTAGATCTAAAATTATATATATATATTATGTAATTTATCTTCCTGCACTTTTGAAGCATAAAGTAGTAAATTGTACATATATATCTCTATATATCAATATGCTAGTATATTGGTTTCACTCTTTGTAACATTCTTTGTAGAAGAAGATGTACTAAATATTTTAAAATTGCTCTGTGTTATTCCACCCTACCCCAAGTTTGTAACGTGTTGCTCCTACTCAAGCTGTTTGGAAATACCCAAAGCCAAAGGGGCATATGGAACTCCTACAGGAAGGACACCTCCTGGGATTCAGTAGCCCACAAAGACCTTGTGTCAATCAAGTATCTGTGATCAAATAGAGTGATCATTGGCATGTGAGACACCAGCACATGCTTCCACTTCAGCCCTTGCTGTTCCGGTTCCATTTCTGGGTATGTCAGACATAGTCCGTGGTTACAAGGATCACCTTGTACAAGGTTCTAGCTGCAGTGATGGCCCCAGTCCACGGAACCAGTTACAATAAAGCTCAGTTACAGCACCCTGACTGGAGTTTGGTTTTTTTGTTTTGTTTTGTGTATGTGTGTGCGTGTGTGTATGTGTGTTGGGGGGGTGGGTGTGCATGAGCCTGTGGAGGTCAGAGGTTAACATCAGGTGTCATGTCTCAGGAGCCAACTATTTTGTTGTTGTCACTGTCATCGTTGTCATTGTTGTTTTGAGACAGTGTATCACTGGGACATGGGGATTGCTGATTGTACTAGTGTGGCTGGCTAGAGAGCCCCAAGGATCATCCTATGTCCCTTGCCCTGTTATTCAGGCCCAACTTTTTAAACAACAATGAAAAAAACTATGGACTCTGGGTTCAGAATCAGGGTCTCATGTTTGCATAACATCCATATTAACAGGAAGCTATCCCTTCTGCCTCAGGGCCTCTTAAATACACACACACACACACACACACAAACACACACACACATATATAAATGAAAACAGAAGATAATGTTTTCAAGTCTAAATTGATGAGTTTCTAATGCTAGAGAATGATATATATATATGTATATATATATACATATATATATATATATGACATATACATACATATACAGATTATATATTAGCAGATATATATTTTGCTCAAGCCGCACACATACTGTGGCATGACAGAGGGCTACAGAGAGTCAGGTTACCCCATGCATGTCTGGGTTTTTATGTGGCTGGCTGAAGATCTGAATTCAGGTCTTTGCACTTTGCTGATTGAGTCATCTGCCCAGTCCTGCACTTCAGATGTTTAAGACTTGATCTGGCTGCCATGGGTGTGGACCTGCTGCTCTGCCAGCAGCAGCCACATGGCCTTGGAGGATCGCAGGTTCTGAGCCTGTCTTGGACAGTAACAAGCTCCCTTGGAGGGTTCCTGGGCGGAAATGGGGACTTGACGCCTCAGACACAGGGGAGGGAGAAGGGCAGTAAGACACCGGCTAATCAGCAAGGAAGCCAGTTCTGTTCACTTGCTCCCTTCAGGTGACTAAATAAGGACAAACCCCTAGCAATTGCTTCTGGGCTTGGGTCCTGCCACCTCTCCATTCTTCTTACTCCACAGACTGTGAAATAAAATGTACTAAAAAACAAAACAAAACAAAACAAAACAAAAAACAAAAAAAGCAAACAAAAAACAAAAAACCAGGAAACAGACCAGAAATGGTAGTCCTGACTCTGCCGCTGATCAAGCAACTGTGCTTGGCTTCTACTCTGCACTTCTGAAGAACGGGGCTTGCCAGCATCTGCAGGGTGTGGGCACGAGGTTCATTTAATGCTATACCCCAAACGCTAGGTGCTGGCTTGCCACAGCTGAGCCTTCAGTGGAAGCAAGCAGAATTCTGCTGAGGGCTACATATGATAGGGAAGGTCTGCACTGCAGAATTTGTTCTGTGCAAATACAAAGGTGCAGAAACTTTCCCATTTTAGAAGTCCTTTGAACAGCTTTCTGGCCATGCTGTCTGCACACCATGCCTTCCAGTTCCTGTCTGGCTTTCAACCCGCCCTCCCCATTTCATAATCAACGATGCTTTATCCAGCCTTTCCTGTCTATGAGCGGGTCCCATTGGTTTCCCCAGAGTGTAAGGATATGCTGGTTGCTATTTCTCAGACTTCCCTGAGCAGATGAAGTGTTACAAAGGGATCAAGACTCAGGAGCATCCCATCCCAGCAGCAAGAGATGTCCTTCCAGTCTTAATTATATAAGATGCATGCGCGCGTACACACACACACACACACACACACACGTACACATGTCTGACAGCATGGAGGTTCATGTATCCCTAGATGGCAAGACACTATTTTCACACTAGTCATCTCCAAACAAAATGTTTTAATGGAAAAGTTTTCCTGCTAGAGCTTAATTAAGCCAACTAAGGACTTAGATTCGCCAGAACACTCAGAGAATTGAAGACTCCTCTTAATTGAGATTTTTTTTTCCTAATCATCTTTGAGTAAATGAGCCTTGCAATGTGTTTGGAGCAGGGCTGCTGATTCCTGTTGGAGGTAGTACAGCCTTTTCAGGGAAGGAGGGAGGGAGGGAGGGAGGG
>NC_034605.1:55297089-55298236 GCF_900095145.1 Mus pahari | reverse complement strand
AGAGAGAGAGAGAGAGAGAGAGAGAGAGAGAGAGAGAGAGAGAGAGAGAGAGAGTAATCTCAGGGCAATGACTGAGGCAGAGTCATCTGCCAATTCCTTCAACTATGGTTGGAAACGATGAAGTTTCTCTTCAAATCGAGGAAGCCCACCAACTAGCTAACAGCCCTGTGCTGTGCCCGAGTGCACCTTCCATATGCAACATCCTCCAGAGAAAGAGATTCTCCAGGCCGGAAGCTGGCGATGGCACCCAGCCAGCCAGCCAGCATCAAAACCCAAGCCTTCTTTTCCTTTTCTGGCTGCCAGGCTGGGCTTTCCACTAATGGACGAGAACTCATCTCCGGCACGTGGTCTGGGATTGCTCTGCTGGGATCTATCTTTTTTAGGTCACATTTTGACTGCTTCTCGCTACACTCCAAACCCCAGGCTGTCTGCTTCCATTCACACATAGCCCAAAATAGCAGCTCTCAGGAAGCACTAAATATAGGAAGCTTAAGACTGCCATTTACCTTCCCATTAAAGAACCCTTCCTTTTGAGTTCTCTGTGGAGATGGTGTGTGGTGGGCTCCCACTACCAGTGCAAGAGCAGACCACCCCCTACCCTCATGTCAAAATTACCCTTGCTCCAGATACTGGGTCAGCCAGGACCAAGGAACATAGGTGAGGGATGGAGTCTTCCTGAAGGTCCTTTCCATCCGTTAGCAGCAGCAGAGACTGTAATGGGCAATGGGTGCCATTCCCCCAGAAGGCCCGTGTAGCCAAAATCTCCAAGACAAGGGCTGGGTGTATATGAGAGATTTTTCTGGTAGGATATGGTTATAAGGATCTTCTTGTCTGACCGCCCAGAAGACCTGGGGATTTTTGTCCATATTTTTTCAGCTTGGTTACAGGTAATGGAGCCACAGTAGACAGCACACAGGCAGAAGGCAACAAGAGAAGAATGAAGGTTGGGTAGGTCATCATTCCATAGGGGAGCTTTCCAGGATCCCTGGGCTTTATCCTACCACTCTCCTGCTTTGTTTGGCATTATTAACGTGGCCACCTCATCTGCTGGAAAAGAGGCCAGATTGAGCTACAGAGTGAGACCCCTGTCTCAAAAATACAGAGAGAGAGAGAGAGAGAGAGAGAGAGAGAGAGAGAGAGAGAGAGA
>NC_034605.1:55238889-55297078 GCF_900095145.1 Mus pahari | reverse complement strand
AGAGAGAGAGAGAGAGAGAGAGAGAGAGAGAGAGAGAGGCAGAGAGGTCTGCTTGTGTACCATCCAGACTCCCCTCTATATGGATAGTGCTGCCCAATTGCAAGGGACTCTTGCATATCCAGTTCTTTGACTTACTTGCAAGCATCTCCTGAAAGCATTTTTACAGACACCCTAAGAGGACTATGTTCCCAACCCTTTCAGCATCTCTCAATCTGGTCAAAATATCATCACAGCTGGAAACTCAAATTGTTTTTCTGTTAGATTGTACCCACTTGGAATCCATAATTTTAACTGAGATATTCATTTATAAAGAAGAGTCAGAAGTCTATGCAGAGTAGGATACAGGACGCCATTTCCTAAGGTGAATACAAAACAGGACTTAACATAGTAAGACAAGGCTGGATCCTGCATGCCGGCCACTCCTCTCATTGAGGCACATTGCATACCCACCAGGCTTCAGTTATTTCCAGTTTCTACACAGTATCCATTTGCCTCAGATTTAGACAAGAACAGAAGGACAAAGTCTCATGAGAGAGTCTTGCTACAGGAGGTTTTGTTGAATAAAGGGCAAGAGGATTCCTATCCAGTAGGTAGAAGAAAAGTAGCTCAGTTCCTTGTTAATGAAAAGAATGATGGAATAGGGATGTAGCTCAGTTAATAGGATGCTTGCCAAGTGTTAAAACCCCTGTATTCTATCCCCAGTGCTGATAAACTGGGTGGAGTTGTAAATGTCTGTAATCCCAGAAATCAGGAGGACCCAAAACCCAAGGTCATCCTCTGAGGCCTAGGGAGTTTGAGGACTGATTAGCCTACATGACAGCCTGTCTTAGAAAAATCAATAAAAACCAGAAAAGGTGGGAAAGAGATAAGGAAGTTGAAATAGGTCATCCTAAGAAGTTCTGGGGTAGTCGATGTTGGAATCATGCTCAGGGGCAGACAGGGATTCTAAATGTTAAAGTTTGTTGCCATGGCAATTAGAGGATGGTGAGGCTGTTATTCAAAAGAAGAGTCCTAGATTATGTGAAGGAATAGACACTCAGCTAATTCTGCAAGGCAATGCAATTAAATGCCACTTAAAGTTTTGTGTATAATATCTATTTCATTATGAAGAATGGAGGGAACAATATGAACCCAGCTAGGAGCCATGGGTAGTCTGTCAAAATCTGAGAAAGCTTGATTTCTAGTTCTTCTTTTCCTACAACCAAAAGAAACAACGCATAGGAATGAGGAAAGTGATCAAATACTATATTGTTGTCATTGCCCTTGTACTTGACAAGAAACAGTTTAAAGGGTGAAGGGTTTATCTAGACTTACAGTTAGGAGTGGTACAGTCCATGGGAGGGATGGTGTGGTCATTTGCAGAATAAGAGAGTTCCTGGCTTCACCTCTGAAGCCAGGAAGCAGAGTGCACCTAAGAAGTGTGGCCACACTAGCAAATCCTCTTCCTCCAGTAAGGCTCTACCCCTTAAAAGTTCCACAACCTTCCACTTCAGTGCCAGCAGCTGGAGACCAGATGATCAAATACAGCAGCAATTGGGGGAACACTTCATCTTCAAACTGCAGAGACAAGATGCAAGACTTTTATAAATAAAGAGAATAATAACCAAGGATTTAATATGTTACCCTTGTTCAGCTCACATCTGGGCAATTTGTGGACTTAAGTCTCACCCAACAAGAGAGATAAGATGCCTGGTAACACAGCTGACTATTTACTTAGTGCTAGTGAAGTCATGGTATTGGAAGGGAATCTACAATCAATAATCTATATAATCTCTAGCAATAATCTATAAACTGATAAGTGTGGTCTTCACCCCTCATCAAGAAAACATCTCTCAACAGATGGGAACATTATAGAAAACCACAGTCTATATCACTTTTACCAAGTGCTATCTGTCCTTCTTCAGTCTACTCCATGCATTACCACTGAATGGAACTTTCTTCATCTTGAGGAAACTTCAGTAGTCATCATTTTCAAGGAATTGCATGAATAGATGGTCATTTGTTATTAAATTTCTCTTATCGGCCTTTGAATGTCAGTGGGATCTATAGTGATAGCTGCTCTCTTATTCTTATGTTGTATCATGTAGCTATTTCCACTGAATTGAAACATTCTAGGCAGAAGGAAGGGGCCTTAGAAGACTCAGGAAGTTCACAAAACTTACAAGGCCCAAGAAACTCAGAAAATTACAAGATTCGCAAGGCTCCTTCCTGATGTTATCAAAGTAGTAATAACTTCTGAGAGAAGGAGACTGACTCATCAGTAGAGCCAACTGCAAGTTAGGCACATCTTTTCTGGGTTCTCAGCCAAGCTTCCATGGGTCTTTGAGTGATACAACTCCCCTTGATTCACCCTTGCTCCTGTAAATAACCCCATGTGGTAGTTTTAATGAGAATGGCTTCCATAATCTTTTATATTTTAACATTTGGTCCCCAGTTGGTGGAACTGATTGGGAAAGATTAGGAGGTAAAGCCTTGTTGGAGGAAGTGTGCCACTGGGGACAGGCTTTGAGGCTTCAAAAACCTCTAGCTGTCATTCTTAGTGTTCTTTCTCCCTGCCTCCTCCTTATGGAGAAAGATGTGAGCTCTAAGCTGTTCCAGCCACCATGCCTTTGTTCTACCATCATAGACTCCAACTCTCTGAAAACGTAAGGCCCAATAAACTTTATTCTATGCACTGTTTTGGTCATGGTGTTTTACCACAACATTAGACAAGTAAGTAACTGAGTAAATCCACTCAGTTTACTGAAAACATGACAAATTAAAAATCTGGAGGTAGGGAGCCAATACTGGATGGTACAATGGTCCCTCAGAAGAGAAGAGAACCTCCAATAGAGGGAAGGATGAGGAGGAAAGGGCCAGGAGCCAACAGGATGTTGCACTCAGGAAGTTACAAGATTCACAAGGCAGGACACTTTAGATGGAAGAAAAAAAAAGAAAAAAATGGATTTTCCTTAAGAGCCTTCATGGGTGAACGCTGCATCAGATCCATTTTGAGTTTCTGACTTCCAAAGCCAAAAGATAAGACTTGCATTGCTTTACATTGCTAGCATTGTGGCGATTTGTTGCAGCCGGCGAGACATTGCTACACTCTGATTTAGTATGACATTTGTTCACAAATCCTTCAGTTAACAGACTGCCAGTTCCAAATCCCTCTGTTGCTGTGGGGCTCTTGCCCAGGCCTTTGCTCATGAGCTGTGGACACTATCATGCTGCCATGATTTCCTACTGCAGAAACAGTAACTATGTTCAGCCATGTGCAGGTCAGACTGTACTTTATCTTCAGAGTTCACAGTCACCTTTCATCTTTATGGCAACACTGTTTCCTGCCACACCTTTCTGTCTTGAAGAGACCAAGGATTACACCTTGCATTTGGGTGTCAGGTGTCCATGTTTAGTTTTTCACTCCAAGCAGTTCCAAGCTTTCCCACTTTTTCTCCTTTCATGGTATTGCCCATTGTTTTTCAGATTCTTAGCTAGTTATCTGATAGAATCCCTCTCTCTCTCTCTCTCTCTCTCTCTCTCTCTCTCTCTCTCTCTCTCTCTGTGTGTGTGTGTGTGTGTGTAGAACCTGCTCTATTTCTTTATGACCAGGATCATGACATTCCCAGGGCATTATAACAAGTCACACTGATGTTTTTATATGTCTGTGTGTGATTTTTGAATTATATTTATTTATTTGTGTGTGTGGTATGAGTATGTGTGATACATACATATGCATGCACATGAGTGCACACATACAGAAACAAAATGAAGATGTAAGATGTCTTCTTTTGTCACTCTTTGCTGTATTTCTATAAAACAGGGTCTCTCACCATCAAGCTTCCAGGATTCTGCCTGTCTCTTCTTCTCAACATTGGGGTTATAGGCCCTCAGGGTCTTGTGCCCACAGAGCAAATGCTCCTATTCACTGATCCATTGTTAAAGCCCTAAAGTTTATTCCTTTAAAGTACATCGTTTCCTGGTTTACAATTTTATGAATCTGAGTGTGCCCAGAGTCCTATAGTCTCAGAATCTGGGCTAGGAAACACTTTCAATCCCTACAAGCTGCTCTGAACCTGACCATGGGGCTACTGGATTGAACCGCCCTTTGGCAAGATCCATGGTCAAAACTCAAGCGTATTAGCTTCTGAGATGTGCTGGCTTAGAGGATTTAAGATATTTGCAAATTTCCTGACACCAACAGTCATCAATAAATCATGGCTGTTTTAAATTATTCTCTTTCATTTTTTTCTATTAGTTTCCATTTCGTACATTCATGTTGGGTGATTTAAGAGAGATGGATACATTTGTAGCTTCAATAAAGTAAGCCACACAGTCCTCAAAGTCAGATCAGGCCTTACTTTAGTCGCTGTCAACTGTTTCCTCCCACCTGGTTAGTTTTGGGAAATTTCTTTTGAAATTGTTGCCAGTTTGTTTGTTTTTATTTTTTTGTTTGTTTGGTTTTTTGCACGTAGTATTACTATATATCCCTGGCTGTCCTGGAACTCATTTTGTAGAGCAGGCTGGCCTCGAACTCAGAGATCCCTCTGCCTCTGCCTCCAAAGCACTGAGTAAGGGTGTGTGTGTCACCACGGCGCTGAACTGCCTTCTTGATAGTGATGTTTATACCCAGACATGTTTATAGTCAGCCTGACTCACGGAAGCTTCTGTTCACAGTGGGCCATGGTTAACAGAGAAACTCATAATGAGTCAAAGTGTTAAGAATAAGTGACTGTTCCTTCCACAGCTCAGGGGAACATCGAAGAAAAAGCAAAAGAAAGATCGTGTTGCTGGAGGATGGGAAGGGGTGTCACGAGACACTGTCTTCCAGACATTCCGTGGCCTATGTTCTCATTAAATCACAGTCCCTGCATAAGACTGGGGTCATTAATACTCCCTCATGGATGGGGGAAGGGCTCCTTGGGCTTTATTCCTCCCTGAGGAGCTCTTGGTAGTTACTGCCAGCTAAGGGGCAGGACACATATAAGCCTCAAAATACTGGGATGGCCACTTCGGTTGTCGATTTGACTACATCTGGAATTAACTAAAACCCAAAAGACAGTTAGGCATATCTGTGAGGGATTTTTGCTTAATTAAATCATTTCTAGTGGGAACACCCACTTCTAATCTAGATTGTTGAGATGGGAAGCCACACCTTTAATCCAGGTCTTTGGAGGCAGGAAGACGGATAGCAAGTCTATTCCTTCACTGGCATCTGAGTCTACTTCTTCGGGATTCTAGCATAGACTGAAGACAAGCTGAGACATCAAGCCTCAAACACTGAAAAATTACTGGATTCTTCAACCTTCTAAGGTAGCCATTGTTGATATATATATATATATATTGTGTGTATTCATTTCATATATATTGATTCCCAGCATCCACATGGCAGCTCACAATCATCTCTAACTCCAGTTCCAGAGGCTCTGATGCCCTCTTCGGGCCTCTGCAGGTACCAGGCATGCACGTGTTACACAGATATACATGTGGGCAGGAGACTCATACATCTAAAGTAATCATGAAGAACAGCAGCAGCAGCAGCAGCAGCAACAACAACAACAAAGCTTAGTACACCTTGGGGTGCACAAATTAATCTGTGCTGGCACGGATAGTGGGTCACACGGATGATCTTTGAGAATCTGTCTAGAATATAGTGGGTTTAAGAAAAAAACAAACTCAGTGTTTTGTTTACATTTTGTTCTAAAAAGCATTTTAGAAACCTAAGAGAATGCTTAACAGCACAAGAAAGAACATTCTAATATGTGAATTTATTAGCTACAACCGGAAATCAAATATGTGTGTGTGTACTGGCTGGTTTTGTATGTCAACTTGACACAGAGAAAGGAGTCTCCCTTGAGAAAAGGCTTCCATGAGATCCAGCTGTAAGGCATTTTCTCAATTAGTGATCAAGAGTGGGAGGGCCCAGCCCAATGTGGGTGGTGCCATCCCTGGGCTGGTAGTCCTGGGTTCTATAAGAGAGCAAGCTGAGCAAGCCAGGGGAAGAAAGCTAGTAAGTAACATCCCTCCATGGCCTCTGCATCAGCTCCTGCTTTCTGAGCTGCTTGAGTTCCTGTCCTGTCTTCCTTTCATGATGAACAGCAGTATGGAAGTGTAAGCTGAATAAACCCTATCTTCCCCAACTTGCTTCTTGGTCATGATGTTTGTGCAGGAATACAAACCCTGACTAAGATAGTGTGTGAGCCATGTTAGTGTTGGGCCTGCACAGGAGACTCATGGTCCTTGACTGTCAGCTGTTAGTTTCCCCAAAGGATGCTGAGGACTGCTGATTCCACCAGGCTGATAGCGACTGTGGGCACATGCTATTTGCGACAGTGACGTCATGGCTCTGGACAGGAACGAAGGGAAAGGGTTAAATGTAGGGTTTAGAAACCAGGATAGGATATTTAATTTTTAAAATTTTACTTTGTACGTATAGGAGTTTTGCCTGCATGTATGTCTGTGCCCCCACGTGTCTGCCTGGTCCTGAGGAGACCAGAAGACAGCATCAGATGCCCTGAAACTGGGGTTACAGATGTGAGCAGTCATGTGGGTTCCTGGAACCCAACCTGAATCTTTCAAAAGAGCAGCTGGTGCTCTAAACCTTTGGGCCATCTCTCCAGCCCTGGAATCTGTGAACTCAAGGATCTCAGAAGGAGAACTGGCTAATGTTGGGCAGGAACCACGGAGAACAGCATGGGTTGGTGTGTCTGATAGGGCATCCGGGCTTCCAGAGAAGGCACTGGCTGTAAGGTGTTCATCATGACAGCAGACTATTTAAAATAGTTGCTTTATTAATCAAACTTTTCACTTTAATTTTTTTAAGATTTATTTTATTTATATGAATATACTTTAACTGCCTTCAGACACACCAGAAGAGGGTATCGGATCCCATTACAGATGNNTGTGAGCTACCATGTGGTTGCTGGGAATTGAACTCAGGACCTCTGGAAGAGCAGCCAGTGCTCTTAACCGCTGAATCATCTCTCCAGCCCAACATTTTCACCTTAAAGCTTTTTACTGTGTATGTGCATGGGCATGGACATGGGAGGACAACACTGTGCAGTTGTCTCTCTCCTTCCATCTTTGCCTGGGTGGTGTCTGGGGATAAAACTCTGTCCACAGCAAGCACCTTTGCCGGATGACTTCTCTGGTCAGATTCAGCTTCTTTCTCTTCCTCCTCCTTCTCCTCTTCCTCTTCTTCCTCTTCCTGCTCCTCTCCTTCCTCCTCCACCTCCTGTTTTATGGCTATGCCATGCCATCTCTGCAGCCCCTGCCACATCTTATCCTTCTAGAGAGCCTCTCGTACAGGAAGCAGCTGATCCTAGAATCAGGTAGCTCGGAAGCGGAACAATGTCTTTGCCGTATAAGTACTTAGTTAAAGGAGTAGGTACGAGCTGAAGTTACAAAGAAACAAGATCCTTTTGTCTTTGATGGAGAGGCCCCTGGTTTCTGCCGGCATCTGAGATCTGATGGTGACAGGACATTATTATGATCTGCTGTCCTGCTGAAAGGACACGTGTACATCCTCCAGGACTAAAGGGTGCAAGGTGGGAGGAACACTGACCTCCAGGGCCTCCTCCATCCCTTACCATCTGTGCCGTTTCTTTGCTGTGTTCTGGGGCTGAGTGGATTACTCTGCAAATGCTTGGAGGGAAAAGGAAGGCAGTCAGATTGGGGACCTTCTGCTGCTAACCAGCAAATAGAACACTGTGTGTGAACACCAGTGGCATGTGCTGTGAGGAGAGCCGAGCCGCTCTACAGAGGCTGTGAGGGACATAGACTGGGCTCAGCAGGGAGCAAGCACGAAAGCCCTGCAGAGTCTGAAGTGCTGCTTGGCACCTGCCCCTGGGGCTGTAATAGAGGCTCCCAGGGGACTCTGCTTGTCTGTAAGGCTTCCAGGCTCAGCACCAAAATATATATCCTGAAATACTCATGTCCATCGAGATGCATCTTAGTGGATGCAGGACCATGCTGCTTCTGTGTTTCACAGGCCTTTTTTAACCTGTAAACCAGAAAGACAGTACACTTTCCCTCCCCCTTCTTTTCCTTTCTCTCCCTCCCCTCCCCTCCCCTTCTCTGCCCTTCCCTCATTCCCCCCACCCCATTCATCCTTTGATCCATTCTCACATATTTCAGGATGGCCTCTAACTCACTATGTAACTCAGGCTAACCTTGAACATCTAACCGTCCTGCCTCTACCTGTCAAGGGCTGGTATTCCAGGCATGCCCCACCATGCCTGGTCATGTCGACTTGGGGATGAACTCAAGGCTTTAGGCACAGCAGTCAGACTCTGTTAACACCTCTGGTTTTTGGTTCATATTATTTTAATTTAAAATATGCTTATATATTCTCAATCTTTATGTTCTCTAAACTGAAAAAAAAATTATTAAAACACTAATCTACGGAGTATTTGCTTCTCCACCTTTAATTTTTAGAGCCCTTTGGATAACCGGTGGGTTTTCTTTAATGATACTGGCTCTGTTCCTAAGGAGTTACCTTTTTAAAATCAATCACACTTTATTATTTTGTGTTATGATGTTAGGATCTCTCATCTGCATTTATGACTGCCTTCAGTCATCAAGTAAGTTCTTTTAAAAAATAGATTTGTTATTATTTTTGTTTGTGTTGTGCTATTATTTATATTTATTCTTGGGATGCTCGCCCCTGTGCAGTTGCCTGGAGAGGCCAGTAGAAGGTGTCAGGTCCCCTGACGCAGGAGTTACAGGTTTCTAGCTACCCAACATGGGTGCTAGAAACTGAGCTCAGGTCCTCTGCAAGAGCAGCAAGCCTTTTTCTTTTTCTTTCTTTCTTTCTTTCTTTCTTTCTTTCTTTCTTTCTTTCTTTCTTTCTTTCTTTCTTTCTTTCTTTCTTTCTTTTTAAGTATATGAGTATATGTCAGGCACACCAGATCCCATTTTACAGTTGGTTGTGAGCCACCCTGTGGTTGCCTGGGAATTGAACTCAGGACCTCTGGAAGAGCGGTCAGTGCTCTTAACCACTGAGCCATCTCCCCAGCCCCACAGCAAGCCTCTTTAACTGCTAAGGCATCTCTCCAGCCCTTGCAGGAACTTCTTTAAACAAGACTTTAATGCCAGCACATAGAAAGAACAGAAAATGCTGGTTTTCTTATCCTGACTGAGTCTGAGGGTAGTGACCATCTGAAAGGACACCACTGAACTACAGGGTCTCAGGGACAAGTGATTCACTGAGGTGACCCGAATGTTTGAGCCTTCCAAAGTGTATACCCTTCACCCGCACCAACACATATATACATGCATACACATTGTTATAAACAAAAAGAAATATTTTTAATGCTTTTATTTATATTTCACATTTTCAACTATTTCATGGCTACCAAGGGATATATTTATTCTTCCCAAGTATCAAATATGCATGCAACTTTACAATAATTTATTAAAACCTTAAAGCGTGAAGAAGTGTGCTAAGGGCAGGCTCAGCCCTCTTTTGCTGTTCTTCACGTGGTGACTTGGCAAGAAGATCTCACAGCTCATTGGAGATTCGGAACTTCCTGCTTTCCAGTATGTACAAAATAAGTTAATCTCTCTCTCTCTCTCTCTCTCTCTCTCTCTCTCTCTCTCTCTCTCTCTCTCTCTCTCCCCCTCCCCCCTCTTCTTTCCTAGTGTTAGGTGTTCCAATGCAGGCATATAACTTCTTCATAATTAGCATCTTTTCCTATCCTCTGAATTGTATCCATCAGTTCTGGGTGGTTCCTGCAGTTGGTGTTCTGGTTAGTCAACTTTACAAGGTCTAGAATCACCTCCAAGATGCTCCTTTGGGTTTTGACAGAGTATCCAGGAAGGTTTAGTGGCGGAGGGAAAACCCTTCCATGTTTAGCACAGCTCTAGGGACTAGACCTGACTCGGGTACCAAGAGAATGAAGAAAGTACAAACACGGAGACGTACAGAAAAATTCGGTTCAGGTGTGCTGGGCTCTCTTGATGGAGAAACCACAGGATCCTGGATTCTTAGTTTGTTTGTTATACAGAGTTGAATAGGAAGGTGGGGTTATTGCAACCATCCGAACAAGGAGGAGATGCTGATGCATACAGATAAGCGAGGTATACAGATGGATAAAGGAGCTGGATTTAGCTAATCTCAGTAGGAGCAGTCTCTTAGAGGGAGCAGTCTTCAGGCTATAAATATCTGCTGGAAGAAAGCTACGGTGGACATTTTCAGCGCACACTATCAACATTAGAACTCCAACCACGATGGAAGCCGAGCTGTTTTCACATGGGAAAATGGGCCATGCTCACGTCAACAGCACGCATGGACTCAGGACTCTCTCGGAGCTTCCTCTGCCCTGTAAGAGCCACCCTGTATGTGCGTGGTGACGTCACACGGGCTGGGGTCCTACGCTGACTATAACGGAGAGAGAGGCTAATCTGAGAACCCGTGTTCATCTCTCTCTGTGTTTTCCTGACTACAATGGGAACAGCTGCCTCATCATACATTCTGAGCATCTTGCCTTCCTGTCATGATCGACTGCATTTCCTCAGAACAGGAGCCCAAATCATCCCTGCCATCCTTAAGTTGTTTTTGCCTCAAGAAAAGTGACTAATCTTGCTCCCAATGATCGCCACCCTCTGGCGTTCGGTGCTGTGAGAACTGAATACAAAGACTCATTTCTAACACATAAACATTGGAAAACGATAAGAGGTGACTTCTGAGAGTGCTTCATGGAAGGTTCTAGCTATGCCCTGCTTATTCTCTTTCTGGCTCTTTCTGTTTGTTCACTGTGCAGCCCAGCACACAGAGAGCTGGCAAGCTTGGGAGAGCCACAGCGGTAACTGTCACGCTGGTGTCTGCAGATCCCAGCTTTAGCCTAGGCCCAAGCTGAGTCACAGCTAAGCTTCTGACCCTCAGGGACTGTGAGGTGATTCATGCTCGAACTGATTCAATCATGCACAACTCAGTTTGCAACAACAGACAGCAAAATGCTGGCTAATTGTCAATCTACACCATGTTATTCAAGCTGTCTTCAAACGGCGCGGCTGTCTTCCTCCCTAGAAAGGGAAGGGCTTGCTTAGCTATTGGCAGGATTTTCAGTACTCAGAAATTCGATGTGTTGAAAATATTACAAATGCAAAACTCACTTTGTGCCTAAAGCACAGCCTTGGGCCTTGGGAAGAAAAGTCTGTGACTGTTCCACTCAGAACATCCAGTTCTGGCTTTGTTGGTCTGGTGTGAGTTGACCCGGGACACGCACATTCATCACAGGAAATCCCTTCCACCCATTTGCTTTATAAATAGGACTGATGCGAACAGCCCCAGCTCCGGGAAATCGAATCACTCTGGTTACACGAGGGGATGTGTAGGTCTGCTTTTGGTAGAGGAAGACGCTCACGGACACACTACATTCTAGGGAAAGTAGAAAAGAAGGAATTAGATCCGGAAGAAATAGAATCTCCTCCGAGGGGCTTTGTCTGCAGGGTATAGTCATGCCCAAGTTGTAACCCTCCTGAGCGTCTGTATACACTGGCCCTGGGCATTGTGTTGAGATTGTGAATCTGTGCACCTGCAGCACATGTCTAGAACAATCTTAGTGCTGCTAAGCAACTGGGCATCTAGTTGCTACTTACAGCAGTAACAGGCTCCCCAGCCCTTAGCACAACTGACTCCATGCTGGAAGGGCACTTAAAACCCAGCCATTAAAACTCAGCACATCTACAGCAGCACCTGCCAAAATGAAAACAAAGGCCTAATTCATCAAAGTCCATAGTTCTGGGCAAATCTCTAAGTGTACTAATCTTGCTTGTTTAGTACACTATAGAAGTTCTGGTACTGTCTAACTGTTCCTGCTAACTGAAGTATGTCAGCCCAAGATATGATTTTTTGTGTGTTTTAAAGCTCACCTGAGAAATTCCCAGGGCTACATTGGGATCCCAAACAACCAGTGTAGTCACTGGCTGGCTAGTAAAGATTTTTCTATTGGCATAAACTGGCATCTGAACCATATTCTCTGGTGAGTAGCCTACAGCACAGCCGAGATTCAGTTACAAGTGTAAGGTTCTATGATTTGAGAGTGTTCTGAATAGCTCAAACGAATGGCATTTCAAGATAATAGTTGTCATGTGTGTTGCGCAGTATCCTGTGAACTCTGAGAGGTTCTGTGGTAAATACTGTTAAACAAACAAACAAACAAACAGAAGTGGTGTGTCCCATGCTCACAGTGATGTACTCCTGACCGTCAGCTTAATGACAGCTTTATTATTTACCATTCATTTGGCTCCTCCAGAGCATATATTCCTTCAGGGAATCCAAAAATTATGTTCTAATTAAAGAATAATTATCCATCAAAGATGGAAGATCAGAGGCCACAGACTTCCGCTCATCACAGCTATAACCTCAGGAAAATACTTCAGACTCACACAAGGGGACACAGGTGCAGGCACATACAGATACACACAAATAAATAAATATGTAAAAAATTAAAAAAAGAAATCAGGCCCAGGTGTGGTAGTGTGCATCTGTAATCACAGCCCTCGGGAGGCAGAGGCAGCGAGATTATCAAAAGTTCAAGACCATCCTGGTCTACATTGTGAGTTATAAGGCTTCTAGGACTACACAGTGAGACCTTGCCTCACAAACTGAAGACAAACAATACAATGAAACTAGACAATTGACGTTCACAATTTGCTCAGGATGACCATGGATGGACTTGGGCTCTTGTCCTCTGGTGACTGTCACTTGTGTCCCGCTGGGGAAGAAAGAAGGGAGCCCAGAAACATTGAAACTAATAGAAGAGAAAGTGGGGAAGAGCCTCGAACACATGGGCACAGGGGAAAAGTTCCTGAACAGAATACCAATGGCTTATGCTCTAAGACCAACAATAGACAAATGGGAACTCATAAAATTGCAAAGCTTCTGTAAGCAAAGGACATGGTCAATAAGACAAAACGGCAACCAACAGATTGGGAAAAGATCTTTACCAATCCTACATATGATAGAGGGCTAATATCCAATATATACAAAGAACTCAAGCAGTTAGATTCCAGAGAACCAAATAACCCTATTTAAAAATAGGGTATGGAGCTAAACAAAGAATTCTCAACTGAAGAACACTGAATGGCTGAGAAGTACCTAAAGAAATGTTCAACATCCTTAGTCATCAGGGAAATGCAAATCAAAACAACTTGAGATTCCACCTCACACCAGTCAGAATGGCTAAGATCAAAATCTCAGGTGACAGCAGATGCTGGCAAGGATGTGGAAAAAGAAGAACATTCCTCAATTGCTGGTGGGATTGCAAGCTGGTACAAACACTCTGGAAATCAGTCTGGAGGTTCCTCAGAAAATTGGACATAGTACTACCCGAGGACCCAGCAATACCAAGTCCTGGGCATATTCCCAGAAGATGCTCCAACATGTAACAAGGACACATGCTCCACTATGTTCATAGCAGCCTTATTATAATATCCAGAAGCTAGAAAGAACCCAGATGTCCTTCAACAGAGGAATGGATACAGAAAATGTGGTACATTTACACAATGGAATACTACTCAGCTATTAAAAACAATGACTTCATGAAATTCTTAGGCAAATGGATGGAACTAGAAAATATCATCCTAAGTAAGGTAACCCAGTCACAAAAGAACACATATGATATACATTCACTGATAAATGGATATTAGTCCAAAAACTCGGAATACCCAAGATACAATTCACAGACCACATGAAGCTCAAGAGGAAGGAAGACCAAAGTGTGGATGGTTCTGTCCTTAGAAGGGGGAACAAAATACTCACAGGAGGAAATATGGAGACAAAATGTGGAGCAGAGACTGAAGGATAGGCCATCCAGAGACTGCCCCAACTGGGGATCTATCCCATGTACAGACACCAAACCCAGACACTATTGTGGATGCCAAGAAGTGCTTGCTGATAGGAACCTGATATGACTGTCTCCTGAGAGGCTCTGCCAGAGCCTGACAAACACAGAGGTGAATGCTTGCAACCAGCCAACCACTGGGCTGAGCATGGGGCTCCCAATGGAGGAGTTAGAGTAAGGACTGTAGTAGCTGAAGGGGTTTGTAACCCCACAGGAAGAACAACAATATTAACCAACCAGACCCCCCAGAACTCCCAGGGACTAAACCACCAACCAAAGAGTACACATGGAGCAACCCATGGCTCCAGCCACATATGTAGCAGAGGGTGGCCTTGTTGGGCATCAATGATTGGAGAGACCTTTGGTCCTGTGAAGGCTCCATGCCCCAGTGTAGGGGAATGCCAGGGTGGGGAGTCAGGAATGGGTGAATGGGTGGGGGAGCACCCTCATAGAAGCAGGGGGGGATGGAATAGGGGGTTTCCAAAGGAGAAACTAGGAAAGGGGATAACATTTGAAATGTAAATAAATAAAATATCCAATTAAGAAAGAAAGAAAGAAAGAAAGAAAGAAAGAAAGAAAGAGAAAGAAAGAAAGAAAGGAAGGAAGGAAGGAAGGAAGGAAGGAAGGAAGGAAGAAAGAAAGAAAGAAAGAAAGAAAGAAAGAAAGAAAGAAAGAAAGAAAGAAAGAAAGAAAGAAAGAAAGGAGCTGAGCACTCCTCAGCCATGGGCTGCGGTGACAGGAGATTTTTCTCATAGTCTTAGGTTTCTCCAGACACTGAAAGATGCAGAGGAGAGGACACTGACCTGTGCAGAATGGGGTAGGGCTGTGAGGACCTGTCCCCACTTCTCCCCATACCCAGGACCCTACGGACATATCTGAGACCAAGAGCCAATGACCTTTCCTTGTCTTCCGTTCAGATTTGCAGCCCAATTCCTGCTCATGCAATTGGAGCAGCCAAAGGGACACTCTACATCATGCCCCAAGATTTAACAATGAAACGCTTTTAAAATTCTGGCTCCTTTGAAAATGTCATTTCCTCTAAGGCTCAATAGTCCTTTGAGCTCCGTGCTTACAACAGGTCTCAGCTATCTTATCAGTGTCTTTCCTTTCTGGTTGTTAAGTCTCTTTTCTTTGCTATTTTCTTAGTCCCATATCTCTCTTGTCCAAACTGGCTAAAGTCCCCTGGAGGATACCACCACACAAAGGGCTTGTGTGAACACAAGAGGTGCTTAACTGGGTCTTTGTCACTAAGGCCAATTGCTTTATTTAACGGAATGTTCCAGTCTTGTTTCACACATCTTTGCAGGATTCCTTTTGGAGAATGGTTTCTCACTTTTTTCTCCAGGGTTCCAAAGAACCAAAAAAATGTAATTTCTTTTTATTAAGACCTGGTCAAATTTTTCCTACGTTCATTTCTTCCTGGCTAGCATAATCCTGCTAAATCCAGAAAGTTAACAGGTCACTTTGTCACAGTGAGCCTTCTGAGGCCCTGTTCTGGAGCTCTGAATGGGGCCAATGACTTTGGAGGAGCTGTGCCTGCAAGAGTCACCCTGGACTTGCTCGGAGTCTGTGAGTTGGGATTCAGTTCCTCTTAACCTCAGTAGTGGTTACCAGAGAGGCAAGGGGAGCTGGAATGTCTAAAGTAGACCCTCACTCCGGAAGAAGAAATATATTATATTTCCTGTATAGCATCATATGTGCCCTCTTGGGCCAACTTGACCTAGTTCTTGTGCTTTTACATGATAGATGTCCTATATTCTTGGCACACCCAACACCTTGGGGCCTCCACTACAGCTGCAGATTCACCTACACAGCTGCATACCCAGCTGCCTCACCTATTCCATATGTAGAATCCTCCTATACATTTCTTGGCCTCTGGATTTTTTTTTTTTTTGTCCCCCAAAACTTCTGTCCCAAGATAGTGCCACATGGCTAATGTTCCATTATGCCGATAGTTCAAGCACAAGCTGGACCCACCCAGATGGCCATTAAAAATGCCAGTGTAGCTGAATCTGGGCAAACATGTCTTTAGGCTGCCCTGTCTGAGCATTGCTCCCCAGAACCGTCTCTCGTATTTTCCCAGTGTAAAGCATGTGCTTTCTTCTCTTTAATGGCACCTGTTTCTTTAACAATGAAGTGCTTTGTCTACAGCTTTTAATGTGTATGCCCTTTTTTTCCTCACCAAACTGTACATTTCCCCGATTTGTCTTCTCCTCTTTCAGCTCTAAATTATTACTCTAAGTCTGGATAAATGCATCAGGTAGCAACCATGTCACAGCTTGGCTACCACGCTCTCACAAAACTTCCCCTGATAAACAAACTGGTCTGGTGGGTCTATTGCTTTTAAATTTAACATCACTCAAATTTTCAGCACACGGGCATCATATTGACAGTTTTGTCTGTTTGATTTTTGTTTTGCAGGAGGGTTACATATATGAATGACAACTAGTCCAACACCCAATTGAGTTTTCGTCCTTGTCTGAAGCCTCCTGAGTAAGCCTCTATTTTTTTCTTGCCTTTCTTTTGTTTTCTTTTCTCTGGAGTAGTAAGTGTGGCACGTGTGAATGCCTGTATGTATGAGATACGTGCATGTGGAGCCCTGAGGCTGACATCATGTGTCTTCCTTGATCATTCCTTACCTTTATTCTCAGTGTTTCCATCGGCAGCTTGGCTTTCATCTTACCACCATGCCCCCCAACCATGTTTTGATTACTGTCATCTAGGGTTGCTCTGGCTCCTGCCTCCTTGTCTTCCTCCTCTTCTTCTTCCTCCTCCTCTTCTTCCTCCTCCTCCTCTTCCTCCCCCTCCTCCTCCTCTTCCTCCTCCTCCTCCTGTTCCTCCTCCCTCCTCTCCCCTCCTCCTCCTCCTCTTCCTCCTCCTCCTTTTCCTCCCTTCCTCCTCATCACCTCCCCTTCCCCCTCTTCTTCCCCTCTTCCATCTACTTTTTCTTTATATTCCTCTGAGTCACAGTTTCATAACCTCACTCGAGCTTGCTGTTCATTTGTCCCAGCCCCCTTAATGCTGGAATTACAAGTGTGCACTTACATACCTGGTCCATTTTCTTGTTCTTCACTCTCATTCAATTTAAAAGAAATAAAAGCCCTTGGTCTATACCTTTCCTGCTGCCATAGAAAAATAGCGTCAACTTGAATTGTATTCTTTCTTCATCTTAAGTCGAATCTCTTCCAGTCTGGCTCCTAAATGACTCTCGGTGGCCAGATGATCCCTTTTGATATTCACACCCAGTGCGGTCTCTTTCCCCTGAGTTGGTCTGGTTGGTCTTATTCTGATGGACAGACAAGGGCAGATGTGATAAGATGCCACTTTCAGATTAGCATATGATTGGTTTTGTTCTCCCATGTTCTCCCTAGGTAAGTCTGCTGTAGCTTGCAGAGAGGTCTCTACGACTCAGGACCGAGGCTGTGACCCTGCAGGCTGACTAGGTTACCATTGTGACCAATAGCCCCACTGTATCCTCACAGGGAACCGTGGCCCAGGGGGATCCTGCTGCCTCATGGCTGGATTCCTGACTCATAGAAATGAAAGGTTAACAAATGGTTGTTTAGATTGCTCGGTGTTGAGTAATTGGCTCTGTGGCAATTAGTCTTCTCTTAGTCACCAGCCATGTGTCACTGGGATGCAATAGCTGGCACACGCTGATGGTGAAGCAAAGTGAAAAGTTTTGGCTCAGGGTTCTAGACTTTCAAATCCAAGATTAGGCAATTCCATTAGTCCCTTTAGGTCTTCTGGTGAAGACCATTGTCTTAGTTAGGGTTTTACTGCTGTGAACAGACATCACGACCAAGGCAATGCTTAGAATGACAACATTTAATTGGGGCTGGCTTACAGGTTCAGAGGTTCAGTCCATTATCACCAAGGCAGAAGCATGTAGCATCCAGGCAGGCATGGTACAGGAGAAACTGAGAGTTCTACATCTTCATCTGAAGGCCTCTAGTAGAAGACTGGCTACCATGTGGTTAGGAGGAGGATCTCATTGCATACCCCCCCCCCCGTGACATACTTCTTCCAACAAGACCACACCTACTCCAACAAGAGAATACACCCCTTGTAGTGTCACTCGCTAGACCAAGCACATTCAAACCACTATAACCATGTATCCAAACCACGCACCGAGATAATCTCTCTGTGCTGGTTAGTCAACTGGCACAGCTAGAGTCAATTGAGAAGAAAGTTTGATGAGGAATGATCAAGATCAGGTTTGCCTGTGGGCATGTCTGTGGTGGTGGTGGGGGGATTGTCTTGACATCTGATAGATGTAGAAAGTCTCAGCCTACTGTGGGTTGCACCAATCCCTAAGCAGTGGGGTCTAGAACAGTATAAGAGAGAAGAAAGCTATCTGAGAGCAAGTACAAGAGAGATGCATGCATGCTTTTGGCCATGGACACTAAGCTTTGAGTTCTCGCCTTTAATTTCCCCAAAATAGTGAATATAATCCAGAATTATACCAAATAACCTTTTTCTCTCCTAAATTGTTTTTTTGGGGTATTTTATCAGAGTAATGGACATCAAACTAGGGCCCTCTCTATTCCATGATCCTTAGTCAAACCCACAAAGTCCCTTTACCACATGGACCAATGCATTTCCTGAATCCAGGGTTAGCATGTAGACCTCTTTGGGTATCATTATTCTGCCTTTTCCAGGGAAGATTCTTGGAACCCAGCACCATAAGCTGTGGATTTGATGGCTGGATTCCCCCTTTGTTGTTGTTACCAACTCATACTGGACAAAAACTGATGAGCTTCCAATTTTTCATCTATAATATAGAGATGACATAAAAAATGATTCTGCCTCTTCACAGGTTGACACATGATAAAAAGTTTGAGGACCTCAGTTAAAGTTCCCCCCAAAGTAAATATATACACAAAACCGTGCCACTCTGATGATAACATAGGGCAGAACAGTAGATAGCTGGGCTGTGAATGCCCACAGAGCAGAAGTGACCCCACCATGGGAATGGAACAGATCATGAGAACTGAAGGGGTCTCTGGAAACCAGAGCTTAGCATCAGGATGGAAGCAGCCAAAGGCTGTGTTGACTTCCTGGGGTGTTGTGAACAAACCTGTTTTTCTCAGTTGGGGCACCAATGCCAGACCAAAGAGACACTTGCACCCATGCCTGGTGTTGTGCACCAACGAGTGTATCGGGATGACTTAGAGTAGCACAGCTGACTCAAAGGCAGCATCATCATCAAAAAGTCCACCCCCAGCATGGGGGATAGCTCACATCCCTGGAGCTTCCCATTCAATTAGTTCAGAGAGTCCCTTATTCTCAGTAGTTGTCACTGCTCATACAACCTTGGGGGCAGGGACTGGGGATTTACTTCGGGAGTCATGAGGAGCTGCCCTAAGGGAAGGAATGCTTCAGTTTGGAGGAAATTGCAATTGCTATTCGACATTTAGCCTCTGAGACTTCTGGCCTATTGTCTGGTTGTTTCCTGACACCCATGAGTGGGAGCTGAGAAAGTGGGAAAGGGAGAGGATGCTCACGGCTTCTCTTAAGACCGAGTGACAACATGCAGTCCTTTACTTCCATGTCCCTGTAGAAATAGCTCCCATGTTCAACTGAACACGTCATCTTATCCTTGATAAAAAGAAAAGCAGATACTCATGCACATGCTGGGCATGGACCTACCTTGGCCATAGAGGAAGGTTGCAACTCTCATCCCTTTTGCAGACAAGAAGTCTGGTCAAGTGCAGCCCCTGCCTATCTTCTAGGGAAACTCAGAGTCCCCCCCCCCCCCGATCCTTTGATCCTATGGGAAGAGCCATTTTAGAATCAGGCTTTGATTGAACATCTTTCCTCTTCTTACTGAAACCACAGCCCTGCAATGAATTCTTACTCAAATGGGCAAGGCATTAGAGAGATAATGCCATCAAAGATGGCCACCATATCCCAAACTCTGGAACCTATAAACGCCAGATGAACATAACTTCCTATGGTTAAGGGACATTGTTGTTGTGACTAAGCTGAGCATCTGAGATGAGGACGTGATCCTGGGTTAGCAGGTAGGCCCAGGCCACATACCAATGTTCTCAGCAAATGAAACTATTTCCAGTGGAGATCAGAGGGAGGCTGTGAATGGTCAGTGAGAAGTGAGCTTGCTGAGTGTGCAGACAACCAGAGAGGCCTTGACAGAAAGCAATGTCTGCAGCTTACAGACATGAGGAATGGGAGGGACTGGTACTGAGGCGGAGTCTTCCCCAGAACCATTGAGGACACATGGGTGGATCCTTGATTTTAATCCAGGCGGGTGCTGTTACACCTGCAATGCTGTAAGCGTTAGTCATTTTAACTCTGCAGAATTCAGCTTTACCCTCAGCATTTACCAACCCTATTCCTATTATTCAAGTTGTTAATTGACACAAAATAATTGTGCGCACTTATGAGGTATGAAAGCGAGTTTTAACTCTTGCATGTTGTGATGGCTATTTCTGATTGTCAACTTGACCACTTCTGGAATGAACTACAGCCCCGAAATGGAGGGCACTCCTGTGATCCAGATCTTGAGGCTGGAAGAAGACACAGGTTTCCGACCTGGATCTTGACATGGGATGACACACGTTTTTGATCCAGATCTTGACGCATAGTGGCCATGAAAACCTGAGGCCCAGGAAAAATAGTCCAAGCCTTTAATTCCAGGTGACAGAGGCAAGCAGAACTCTGAGTTCAAGGCCAGCCAGAGAAAGAACAAGTTCTAAATCCAGGCATGGTGGCACACATCTTTTTTTTAACCACTTTTTTTTTTTGAGACAGGATTTCTTTGTATAGGGTGGCACACATCTTTAATCTGAGCCATACCTTCTGCTAGAAGCCTACAATAGGACAATGGAAGAAGGAAGTCTCTCTCTTATTCACCTGCTTGCATTTACTAGCCAGCACATCTGTTGGAACCTACTTCTTCAGGATTCCAGCTTGAGGATACAGAAGGCCAGCCGAAACAACTAGCCTCGTGGCACTGAGCAACTACTAGATTCTTGGACTTCCCACTCACAGCTGACTATTGCTGGGTTAGTTAGACTGCAGACTTTAAGTCAAACCAGTAAATTTCCTTAATATATAGAGACATTCTATAAGTTCTGTGACTCTAGAGAACCCTGACTAATACACATACAATGTTTAATAATCAAATTGGGATGAATTGGCACATTCATTGCTGGAAATACTTATTTATGGTGAACAGTTCAGGATCCTTTCAAAATTTCTGTCTTGAGGCATATTGTCAGGACACAGGCAGCCTCATATGAACTAGACCACCTGAGCTTAACGCTCCCTTCCCACAGTGACCTTGAACTTGCTGTCCAACCTCTCTTGTTTCTCTTTGTGATGATCTCAGCAGACCATGGCAACCAGCACCGCCCCCTTCACTTCTATGACATCATTTCTTCAGATTCTACAAATGAGTGACAGTGTGTATGATATGTACTTTCAGGCTTAGTTTGTCACCTGACTGAAATGTCCCCCAGGTCCATCCATGTTGTTGCTGGTGACAAGAATTCCTTGTCCTGGGCAGCCAAATAGCCTTCCCTTCTGTCATAGTCAGGGTTTCTATTCCTGCACAAAACATTAGGAACAAGAAGCAAATTGGGGAGAGGGTTTATTCGGCTTACACTTCCACATTGCTGCTGTTCATCACTAAAGGAAATCAGGACTGGAACTCACACAGGGCAGGAACTTGCAGGCAGGAGCTGATGCAGAGGCCATGGAGGGATGTTACTTACTGGCTTGCTTCCTCTGGCTTACTCATCTTACTCCCATATAGAACCCAGGACTACATCCCAGGGATGGCACCACTCACAATGGGCCCTCCCACCCTTGATCACTACCTGAGAAAATGCCTTACAGCTGGATCTCATGGAGGCATTTCCTCAAGGGAGGCTCCTTTCTCTGTGATAACTCCAGTTTGTGTCAAGTTGACACACAAAACCAGCCAGTACCCCTTCTGTGCAGATACCACATTTTCCTGATCCTTTCTCCATTAGTGGACGCGTGAGTTCCCTGAGTCTCTTAGCTAGTGTGTCGTGACACCAGGACATGTAGAACTGTGGTAATGAGATTGCGTCACACCCCAGCAGCTGTCCACCCCAATTCTTTTTCTGTCCCCTCTGTACTGAATGTATTCTCAGTCTCTCTGTGTCATCTAGAGTTTGTCTATGGTAGAGACTAAAATTATCAGGCATATGCGGCACTGTGGGGCTGGCTATACGGGGCTTCTGGTCCAACACAAATGGGGACAAGGCCTCATGGGGCAGATCTCAGGTGTAGGCAAACCCATGGCCGTGGGCACAGCTGTCAGAGAACCCTACAAGAGCAACAGCTGCAAACTGCCCTGAACTGGCGAGTGGGTGTTTGTGCTGTCTTGCTTGACAGTGAATACCAAGGTAGTCATTGTGTATCTACAGGCCCCAGGGGGCCAGCTCCAGGCTATCTCCTGTGGCCACATGTAGGTTTCCAGGCCATTGGTGACAGCCACTCTCCTTACGATGTTCTGTGGTCAAATGTGATACTCCTCCACGCTGCCGCAACCACCTTCTATGTGCACCCCATCGGGGTTTCAGCCATGTCTGCCGGCTCTCATCACACAGTCAGGATCCTGCAGTCCTGGCTGGGGTTTCTAACCCTCAAACAATATCAGTTCATGTTTTCTTTCTGCTGTTTCCTGAAAACCGTCAGGGTGTCTCGGAGCTTCGATTACCATCTCTCCTAACTTAAGCTGCCATCTCTTTTGAGGCTGAGTTGGGAATATTCCGGAATCCAGGATTAATTGTGGAGAAATTGGAGTCTTAGATACAGCACACAAGGTCACGTCTGTGTAGGTCTATGAACCGTGCGCATGCCCAGTGCCTGTAGAGGCCAGAGGACATCGGATTCTCTGGAACTGGAGTTGCAGACAGTTGTGAAATCCTGTGTGGGTGCTGGGAATCAAACCTAGGTTCTCTGAAAAAAGCCGACAGTACTTTGAGTAGCTGAGGTATCTCCTCAGCTCCCATTTTTATTATTTTTGATTGTATGTGGACTAGGGGTGGATGAATTATTTAAATGTAAGTGCAGTTCCTGCAGGGACCACAAGAGGGCGTTGGATGGAGCAGTGCTTTAGATACAGGCAACGTCACAATTGACTGATGTGGGTGCTATGAACAGAACTCAGGTCCTCTGCAAGGGCTTTATTCAGTCCTAACCACTGAGGCATCTCTGCAACCCCTCAGCTGAGATCTTAAAGTGAGAAACACGCATCACTGGGTCAGCTAGGAAAAGCAGAAACTCTTAGCTCACAGCCACTCCCTCTTTTGTCAAAACAATGGAGTGATAGCCATGACTAAGTAAAATAAAGCTGAAAGTCCTGTGAAGTCTCTACAAGAAAGAAATACCCAAAGTGTTACTCCTGTCAACTCATAAAACAAATGACCAATTTTTTTTTTTAAAAAACCAGAATCATATTACAAGATGTGACAACCTTTTGCTAGAGACAAATAGACACTCAGAACCTACCTCACAACAGCACAGTGCCCTGGAGAGGGAGATTTTATTACTGTCCTATCTAGTTTCTTGCCAGATGGATGTTCTGGGTATAGTTGTTTTATGTCGGTAATAGAGTTGTAGTCGCACAACTGCAAAGCGAAGGAGTGCTGATATCTTCAAGGAACACTTGTGACTTTCTCAGGAAGCATGAGAGCCTGGGTAAAACTTGGCAATTCCTGTTTCAGGTCACAAGTCATCCCCGTTGCAGGAGGTTGGAAAAACAATAGGCGAGCTCTCTGGAAACCATATGTTTTCAAACTGCATTAGAATTTCTATTGGAGTTGATCTTAGAATCCTTGGCTCGGACAAAGATGGTTAAAAAATAAAAAAAATCAATTCACTCAGAAGAAGGGAATTCATGCTGAAAAGAGAAAGCAGGCCATGTTGATTGGAGCTATTGTGAGAGATGGGCAGGGCCGTTCTTCCAGAGGACACATTTCAGTGGCTAGCACACACGTGTTTGCTCACAAACAGACGTAGCTCCAGTGACAGGGGATTTAGCACCGTTCCTTGGCCTCCATGAGCACCGGGAATTAGGCACACACATGGTGCACATAAATACATGCAAGAAAAAGTGCTTGTGCACATAAAATGAACAAATCTAAAAGAACAATTAAAAATGTAGACCTCTAGCACTATAACATTTAATTTGATTGCAGATGTACCCTGGTTCTTCCCTCTGAAAGTAAGAAAATATTTTGTTTGTTCTTTATTTTATAGGAGCCCACAGTTGAAAGACTTTAAACTTTTGAAGAGATTTTGGAGTTTTACAAAGACTTTGGACTCTCAAAGAAAGTTTGAATGTTTAAGAGACTTTGAGCTTTTTGTTTAAAGTTTTAAAGACTTGGGGGGACTTTTAAAATTTGGACTCTTTATTTATATTGTGATGTTTGTGTTAATGGGGATGAGTGAGACAGGAACATTTGTGGCTTGGTGTTTGTGTGCAGAGTTGACAAGGGGTCAGTTTTTTCTGGATACTTTTATGTCAACTTGAAACAAGCTAGAGTCACTGGAGAGGAGGGGTGTCCATTGAGAAAATGCCTATCTGAGATTGCGCTGCAGGCAAGCCTCTAGGGTGTTTTCTCAATGAGTGATGGATATGGCAGGGCCCAGGCCACTGAGGCCAGTGCCATCCCTGGACAGGTCATCCTGGCTGAGCAAGCCAGCAAGCAGCACCCCTCCACAGCCTCTGCCTCAGCTCCTGCTGCCAGCTTCCTGCCCTGCTTGAGTTCCTGTCCTGCCTTCCTTTGATGGTAAACAATGATGTGGAAGTATAAGCTGAGTAAACCCTTTCCTCCCCAAGCTGCTTGTGGTCACAGAGTTTCAGCTCAGCAATGCTAACCCTAACTAGGACAGAAACTCCCATACAAGGCCTGGGCTCTTAAGTGGGTTCTGGGAATTGAACTCAGGTTTTTATGCTTCCAAGGGAAGTGCTTTACCCAGCACACTCTCTCCCAAGCCTCTCCCTTTGCTCCAAATACTTTTTTTTTTTTTTTTTTTTGTCTTTAAATAAGCACAGAGGTAAATGAAATGTCCCTCACCCATCTGTCCCTTCTTTTGGGAATCAGCTGCCCGCAGGAGGACCCTTTCCTGTCAGGTCAAACTCTTGCCTCTTTGCCACCCTTTACCTAGTGAAGAAGGCCGTTCTCTGTCTGAGTATGTGGCCCATTTCTGGGACCAGCGTCCTCTCCCACTTACAGTGCCTTCTGTCCTGATTAAAAACCCTCCTTGGAGAAGCCCAGCTTGCCTTTCCTTGACATTTCCGATAAGTCTGGAAAGTTCTCTGTTAATATTCTCTCAAGTACTTTGGTTCCCTTGGGATGTCTGTTCACATTGAGTATTGTGTACCAAAAATACCCAAAGCTCTGGTCAACTCTCTTTTATAGATTTATAGCTTTTTTTTTCTTCCTTTGCACAGGTCAGAAAAGTCTTCATCT
This sequence comes from Mus pahari, assembly GCF_900095145.1. Classification (NCBI taxonomy): domain Eukaryota; kingdom Metazoa; phylum Chordata; class Mammalia; order Rodentia; family Muridae; genus Mus; species Mus pahari. The sequence continues at coordinate 55,271,778 of NC_034605.1, read as the reverse complement.
CCACATTGCCTGACTGCTCCTATCCCCCATCTATTGCTGTTGAGTTCATCCTGCGAATTAAAGGAGTAAAGAAAAAAAGGCAGCCTGTGAAATTTTGTTTCTGCTGCTTCTTGTTTTCTCTCTCTCTCTCTCTCTCTCTCTCTCTCTCTCTCTCTCTCTCTCTCTCTCCCCCCTCTCTCTCTCTGTGTGTGTGTGTCTCTCTCTGTGTGTGTGTGTAGCCTTTTGTTCCTCTAAGAACTATCCTTTCTTCTGTTCCACAGCCATTTCCTCTGAGTTGAGACATTCTCCTTTGGGAGGGGAGGGACGCTTGTGAGGCTCACCAAGCCAAGGAGCACCATGGCCTTTGAGCTCAGTCAGGCAAAAGGATGAAGTGACCCCTCTGTCATCCCTGGAACTGACCGGCAGCTTTCACTCTGGAGCAAATATCTGGTAGAATCTTTCCATGCCTTTCCAGTGACTATGGCTCAATCCCTTTTTAATCCCTTAAGAACCGCTTCATAATTACCCTAGCTCACCTCCAGCTCTCTAGCTATAACCAGGCACATTAACTTTTAGTGCTTCCTAAGAATTCCTGTTTTGCCAACGAGATTAACACGAAAGAGCGTTCTTCCTGCTGTTAGCAGAGATGCTTATCCTCACCTCCCTGGCAATGGGATTACTACCACCTTGGCTCTTCCCCCACCCCACCCTCCGCATTTATTTGTTTATTCATTTTACATCCTGATCACAGCCTCCCCTCTCCTCCCATTTCCCCCCTCACACATCCTTCCCCATCCCTTCTTCCCTTTTCCTCTGAAAAGGGGGATGTCCCCGGGTACCAATCGCCCCCAGCACCGTAGGGCTAGGTGCGTCCTTTCCTACTGAGGCCAGACAAGGTGGCTTAGTTAGGGGAATGCGATCCACAGGCAGACAACAGATTTGGGTACAGCCCCTGCTCCAGTTGTTGGGGGACCCACATGGAGACCAGCCTACACATTTACTACATGTGTGTGGGGAACTTAGGTCCAGCCCACGCTTGCTCTTTGGTTAGTGGTTCAGTCTCTTGGAGCCCCTGAGGGTCCAGGTTAGTTCACTCTGTTGGTCTTCTTGTAGAGTCGCTACCTCCTTTGGGTCCCCTAATCCTTTCCCCAACTCTTCCACAGGACTCCTTGAGCTCTATCTAGTCTCCTGTCTGCAAGCATAACAAAGTATCATTAATAGTATCCGAGATTGGTTTTTGTCCATGGAATGGGTCTCAATTTGGGGCAGACATTGCTTGGTCATTCCCTCCATCTCTGTTCCATCTTTTTCTCTGCACATCTTGTAAGCAGGACGAATTTTGGGTGGAAGCACTTGTGGATGGGTTGGTGTCCTTTCCTTCCACTGGAAGTCTTGCCTGGCTACAGGAGGTGGCCACTCACCTTGGCTTTTTAAATGTGTGATCTAGGGGATTGAATTCAGGTCGTCAGCTTGCAAGGAAAGAACGTTATGGACTGGACCATGACCCCACACACAAAATGTAAATTCGAATCTCTTGATTTAGAGAAGTCTGTATGCTTATATCAAAATAAAGGGTATGAAAACATTGTGAAATTAAAGCTTAATGTTCCCACACACTTTCCCTGTCTAGGTTAATGGAGAGGGCTGCCTTTTTAATATAGCTTGAAAAACATCACTCAGGAGAGCCTTGACCTTCAGCTGGAAGACGACATAAACTGCAGAGCCTCCATGGATTCTTATCTACATTTCTGGGATTTAATAATGAGTTCGTCTGTTATTCTTGGGTTGTTTTAGACATATTGACAAATGGACACATTGCTTATCCAGAATCTTCTCTGGCAGATTCAATAACAGCTTTCTCATACCGTTGTTCCAGGGGAATGACTCGGAGATTGACACTTTTTTTTTTTTTTCTTACTTGAAGGATGATAGGATGTTAAAAAAGCATCATTTTCATTTGTGTGAAAACTCATGGAAAACTTCCTTTTCCTTGGAATCGCTTGGGCTCAAGTTTGTTAACTGCCAGTCTATCTGGATATTAAAAGAGGTTGCCAGGGGTGTTTGTAATATCCAGGGGTTCCTATGTATAAACACATACTCTTTATAGCCATAACGATGGCATAATTATAGCTCATTAATGGTGATGATGTCAATTTTGTGCCAGATACTTAAAACGTATTTTAATCCAAGACACAATTGGGAGCATTTTCCTTCCTAATCTGCTTAACGTGGACCTAGCAATTATGATGGATGATAGAATTCTCCACCTGGCAGTCGTGGTTGCCATGGTGACGCCATGTGGGCCAGCAGACCTATGAGTCACTGCGTTTTCTCTGCTTGACTTCATTGTCTCTAAAGGGGAGAAATGTGCATCTAGCCATGTACTGCCTCTCTGGCCCTGCTCTTGTCCTCCGAGCCATGAAGGTGGAGGGAGGGAGGGAGGGAGGGAGGGAGGCACAGACTAGGCCCAGTTGCCTTATTAAAATCCATTTCTGCACACAAAAAAGTGGGTAATCTTTTTTATAAAATCACAGAGTGCAGTGAAACAAGAAAAATCTGATTTTGTATCATTGGAGATAGTGATGTGGTTAGTGCAGTACAGCTCTTGGGGCATAATTAATACCCTGTGTTTCAATGATAAAATCAAAACCAATGTGCACGCCTTGGTTTCTGGGGATGTGTCAGCCATGACAGTAATTGTAAGGTGAAAAACAACATTTTTTTTTTGATCAATTTTCTGGCCACCATTGTTTCCTAGCTGTGAGTTATATATTTTTTAATATATCGCTAACCAGCTCAGAGATGATGTGCGGATCATTTGAAGGGGGGATTCAATGTCTGTCAACACTCGGAACCTCAGAATATTGCAGGATTGTAATGTAGCTTTGTGTCGTGTGGAGGAAGAAGAGCTGGACAGTGGTAAGGCTGGAACGAGGCCTGACTGTACACGCATGTTTATATGGGCTAATTCACCCTTTCTGCAGAATTACACCTGCAGTGGGTGGTCACGCCCAAGACTGTAACTCCAAATGCACTCCACATACCTGTGATAGAACTTAGCAAGTAAATCAAAGTTAGAACTGAATCTCCATGCATAATGATAAGTTGTAACAACCGCAATGATAGCCTGTAAGAAGGATGATCTAAGACCTATGAATAATTTATTTCTGGAAATGTTCACTTAATATTTTTGGACTCTAGTTTACCATAGTAACTGGAAGTGTAAAAAACAGTGGTGTGTGTGTGTGTGTGTGTGTGTGTGTGTGTGTGTGTGTGTGTGTGAATGTGCCTGTGGGTGCCTATGTCTGCACAGATGTGTGCACTTGTCATTGGTTGTCTTCTTTGGTCTCTTCTTCACCTTATTTGGTACTTGAAGCTCCTGATACAATCTATATGTTATGTTATGTCATGTTATGTCATGTTATGTCATATTATGTCATGTTATGTCATGTTATGTCATGTTATGTCATGTTATGTCATGTCATGTCATGTCATGTCATGTTATGTTATTTGGTGCCATGAGAGTTTTCTGCCTCCTTTCTGCATTCAGCATTAGTCAATCAGATCATGTTCAGTGCTGCTCAGAACACATGTGCACACATGTACACACACACATACACATGTGTACACATACATGAAGAAGAAGGGGGAAGAGAAGGAGGCAAAGATGGGCCTGTAGCTAGCGGGTCCTTCACAGATGAAAGGAGATGGGACTTGACCATGGCGCTGAGCTCAGTGGAACAGTCAACATGAGATGCTTGGGAGGGTCTGGAGGGACCAGTGTCTACATGCTTGGGCTAGACTGTGGGATGGAGGGTTTTCTGTTGCTGAGGTGGCTAGAGACACTTTGTGTGCTTTGTTTATTTATTATATTATATTATTTATTGTCACGTATGCATGCATATGAAGGCTTGCAAGCCTTGATGTGTATGTGGAAGTCACAGAACAACTTGCTAGAGGGTCTTTCACAGCAAACATTTTAAAATTTGAGGAATTTTTATATTGTCCTTTTTCCTTTTATACATCCATGGGTTTTTCTTTTAAAAATCAAATCTAAGAACCATTTGACTCTAATTCCTGAAGATAAACTCCATGTTTACAGTTTCTGAGTGTTTTAGACTCTCATGCTCTCTGGGTGAGTTCACTGTTCATTTAACGTGTTCATCTGTAGCCGCTGTACTGTCTGGGAGAAGAAGGCTTTTTCCTGTTATTTTGGGGGGGGGGGTCAATTTTCCCCACACCATGGAAAAGACTAGAAAGAATAGATTTTAAAACTTGAGATTTGGGCATACATTCATTGCAAGAGACTTATTTTAAATGGAAAGACATAGAGGAAAACATCAAATGATTGGAAAAGTTTTATACCACAGAGCATAAAGTTGCTATGGTCATATTTCGAGTGTGTTGCAGGATATGGAAAGATGTTTATTTACAAGAAAATCCTAAAAACTCTTAGGGTTTATGCACTGGCTGGTATGACCTCCAAGCACAGGAAGCAAATTCTGATAGAACCAAAGAAGAAAGGAAAGTTATATCCAGATTGTCAGTCTTAAGATCCTTTTTAAGGGTCTGTAATAACGGGATTAAATTGAAAGGATAAATATAATCAGTAAGTAGCTCTAGTGAATACATGACATGGTTAGTGTTGCCAAGTTGACAGAAGTGTGAGTCACATTGGAAATGGGACTTCTGGTCTGTGCATGTGGTGGTCTGGATTATTTTTATTGAGGCAGGAAGGCCTGCTCATCGTGGGTGGCACCATTCCCTTGTCAAGGGACTCCAACTGTATAAGAATAGACAAAGCAAACTGAGCGCTGGCATGTGTTGATTCCCTATTCTCTGCTTTTGACTGTGGGTGTGGAGTGGCCAGTTGCTTCTTGCTCTTGCTGCCTGGACTGTCTTGCACAGACAGACGACAGCCTGGAATTGTGAGTCAGATAAACCCTTTTTCCCGTAAGTTGCTCCAAAGACTTTACGGAATACTTTATCCAAGTGGAATAGAATATATGTTCTGAATAGACATGAGTTACATGCACCAGATAGAGCTACAGCCCTGCAAGAGCCACAACCTGTTGATATTGATTGACTATACAGTACAGAAAATTTCTTTGGCCATAAAAACAACAGTAGAACTTTTTGAGAAGGTTCAGTTGGTAAGTAACTGCTGTACAAAGATGAGCCTAGGTTTGATCCATAGCATCACAAACACACACACACACACACACACACACACACACACACACAGGTGAATATGGCAGTGCTGGTAATCACAGCACTTGGATGAGGCACATTCAATCAAGAGACCTTGTTTCAAACTACAAGGTGAAGAGTAATGGAAAAGAAGAACCTATAAAGACATTCTAACATTAGCCTCAGGATCCCATGAATGTGGACACACACACACACACACACACACACACACACACGCATATACAAATGAAATAGGTAAAAAAAAATAATAATGGTAGCAAGATATTCCCCAAATACTTGGCAATTAACATGCTTACCAGGAAAGAATCAGCCCCATAAATTACGATAAAGCAAATTTTAAGAGCCATTGAGTTAAGAGGCAGTGAGCACAATGATTAAAAACCTTTAAGATACAACCAAATAATTAGGAAGACATAAAAATCCTAAGTTTTCACACGACTTAAAGATAATACTCTTGTATTTTTCTTCCTGGGACATCTTACGGATTTGTCTATAATTTCTCCTTCAATAAAACCATTTCAAAAAGCCAGCGCCAGCAACATACTGAGATCCACACCTTAGACCCCATTTGAGAGATGCAGAGTCGCTGTGTAGAGCCCTCCCTTTGGTCCTGCAGGGACCTGGGCTCTTCCCTCAGCGTCATCCATGTCTCCGTGTGCTTTCCCAGGCTGTAGTCTGAACAGAGTGTGTACCACCCAACTGATAGGGAGAAGGGCAGGTCATCCATTCTTGCCTGGAAAGCTTAAGGTGGAGAGCAAGAAGGGGTACAGGTCTCTTCTCTTCACCCTGTTTGTCAAAGCACATCCCTGTGGCCACAGGACTGTAAGAGAATAGTACAAGCCTACCCCCACACAGATGAGGGTTAGGGGAGGGCTAACCAGTTCTACCAAGTAAGAACTGCACAGTAGGAAGACTGTCATTCTTTTCCCTCTTTTGTTTTCTTCCCTTGTTAGCTGAACACTTGCCATTTATTCCCGAGAATACCAGAAGCCCAGGCATTGCACCCACAGGACGCTGTCAGGGGCTATGCATGCTGCTGTCAGCAGTCAAGAGAAATGGCTTCTTTACATGCTTTCTCTTACATATTTTATTTGTTTACTGGGGAGAGGGCTGAGCTGTGCTGCTGCAGAATATGTATATAAATCAGAGAACAACTTGCAGGAGTCAGCTCTCTTTCTCTCTCTCTCTCTCTCTCTCTCTCTCTCTCTCTCTCTCTCTCCCTCCCTCCCTCCCTCCCTCTATACATGTCCTGAGGTCTGAACTCAGTCCATTCAGCTTGGCAGGGCATCTTTACTCCATGAGCCATCTATCTGTGTTCATGAGGACTCTGGCAAACCTTATAAAAGGAACCANGTATATAAATCAGAGAACAACTTGCAGGAGTCAGCTCTCTCTCTCTCTCTCTCTCTCTCTCTCTCTCTCTCTCTCTCTCTCTCTCCCTCCCTCCCTCCCTCCCTCCATACATGTCCTGAGGATTGAACTCAGTCCATTCAGCTTGGCAGGGCATCTTTACTCCATGAGCCATCTATCTGTGTTCATGAGGACTCTGGCAAACCTTATAAAAGGAACCAAACACCCATGGGTTCACACAGAGCATAAGCAAGCACTGTCTGTAGATTCCAAAACAACAACAACAACAACAACAACAACAACAACAACAACAATGAAGCTATTTTATACATGTGACTTCAGGCTGGTGTGTTATTCTAGAAATAGTGTACAGTCTCATTTCTGTGCTGTTGCTCTGGCATGGCATGCATCCTTGGATTGTAAGTCCTTCTTGTTTTATTTCTCCATAGTGTTAATGGGGTTGTTAGCGCTGAGTCCTACTGTTCTCTGAGACCAGCTGCTGCCACCCTGGCTAAGGCCAGAACAACAGAGTGCTTCATGACCTGGGTGATTCAGAATTCTCACAGCCTACCAGATTACTTCTCAGGACCAGAATCATCTCGCTTCTTAAGCATTCAAGACAATTAATTTTCTTTCTTTTTTTTTTTTTTAAGTCAGAGACTTAAGGAAGGGTCAAAGCAAATCTCCTGTTTAGAAGACAGACATAGAAACAAATTGACCAAGACCGGGGGACCTCTGGTGCAAGCCCAAATTTGCTCTCCAGCCAAGAGTACCCATCTCGGTTGAGCACCTAGAACTTTATGTTTCACTCTTACGCTTTGAGATGGATCAAACTGCATTGTCCCAACTAGAGAGTCGTGACATCATCCTCTAACCTCTAAACACCTCGTCCACCCATCTTCTCGCAGACCACGCCTGTGAGAGTGTAGGGCATCCTTGACACCTTTAACTCACCTGAAATCATCATGGGCTCACAGTGATCACCTCTCACTCCATAGCAGAAGGAAGCTGGATGGTCTCTGAGGAGACAGAACCAGGACGTTCCAGCGACCCTGTCTCTCTGTGAGTGTGTATGGAAATTTCCAGAAAGAAAGTCATACCCGCGATGCAGTTTGGCTAGGCTGGGTAGAACTTAATGACTATGGAGGGTTGGGACATTGTTTAGATCCAGAGCTAAGTCTGTCCCACCAGAACAGGCATCGGGTGCCCTCGGTCTGTATTGAGCTGACACCATTTCTGGCCATCATGTAACACCTTCAGGTGTATTCTTAGCACAGCACAGGTTTCTACCAGCCCAGAGGTGAGCTTGTCACCCAGAGGTGAGCTTGTCACCCAGAGGTGAGCTTGTCGTCATCAGATACAACCTACTGCAGCTTCCTGGACTTGGCTGCGGCCGCCAGCCTGCTGTCCCCATTCATATACTGGACAGATGTCCTGACTCATGACTTTCTTCCATTGTCAAACTGCTTTCATGCTGGGATGTGTCATTTGGGATGACTGGAATCCATGCTCCTGGGCCACAGTCTTTCTTAGGAGGCTCAGAATAAAACATACTTATTCCCTTTGAGATGAGAGCTGTATCCTGCTTGACAATTTGGGGTCAATTAACTATCAATTAACTATCATTGGTGAGTCCTCTCCTTAAGCTTGTATTGGCGAGAGGTTCCCGAGGCCCTGTCTTCCCCTTTATTCTGAGCTCATGGCTGGGTACCTTCTGGTTAGCTTCAGAGCATTCAGTCAGCACATTTGTTTGCTAGTATTTGTCACTCCACCTGTATCTAACTGTTTCCTTTTCTGTTCATATTGCAGCATTGCCTTCCATAGTATAGAAATTCTATGAACACAAAAATGCTGAATAAATAAGTTTAAAAAAAGATTGTGAAGAGGGGTTAGAGAAATGGCTCCATTGCTCAAAGCACCTGCTGCCCTTGCAGAAGACACCAGTTTGGTTACTGGTATTCACACCAAATGGCTCACAGCGGTAACTGCAGCCCCAGGGGATCTGATACTCTCTCTGGCCTTTGTAGGTATCTGGCACACATATGTGCGCACACACACACACACACACACACACACGTAAAAATAAAATACATCTTGAAAGACAGACACTGAAGATAAGAAGCATTTGTCCCCACCAGGGTGGAGGTGTCAGGGAACTCTCTAGAACATGAAATGTCTGTCTAAGGAAACCAAAGATGGAACAGTCCATCATTCTGTGAGAAGAAAGCACTGACCCACTGGTGTCCTGAACTCCTTCATGTTCCTGGAAACATGTAGAAGAATCCCAGGACACAGCAGGGCCAGCCACACGAGGTGGGTCCTGATGGAGTTGTCCCCATGAACAGCATACAGAAAGTTGATGTAAAACACAAGCCGCTTAAGAAATGGTCCTTAAAAAAAAACAACAAAAACAAAAACAAAACAAAAAGAAACATTAAAATGGACAACAGAAACTCAAGAAAGAAATTTTAAAAAGACTATTTACAGCAAACTGGCATTAGGCACTCTAGCTGTTTTATGAATGATAATTATGAAAATTCAACTCCTAAGGTTTTTTTTTTAATGGGGAATATTTAATACTCTCTATTTTTAAGCAACTTTGTGTGCGCCCATGCCAAGCTGAAAGTACTGGGCTATAGAGTGGATGAGAACACATTTAGGAGAAGATATGATGCAAATTGCTAATCTATGAAAAGTCAATACACTGCTGTTCCCAATTGTGAAGAGGAAGATTAACAAACAGGGCACCAGTAAGGAGACGTTAGAGATTGTGTTTAAACTAAGAGCAACCCCCGAGCAGTGTAACTTCTCAGCTCCAGTGTGGCAAGAAAGCCAAAGCCAGAGATGGATGATCACACCAGAGAAACCGAAAGATGGTATGGATGTGATCAAGTTTTCTTTAATTAAAGTAAAAATTAAAGGCATCGACAGAAAATCAAACCCCAACTTTGTACTTAAGACAGTAAGGCACCTTTTTTAAATTTTTAAAATGAAATTAGAGAACAGAGCGCTAATTTTGAAATTTTATTTTATTTTTATTTATATATGTGTATCTTTTTGCATGCGCATGTGCATGCAGTGCCCTAAGTAACCAGAAGAGGGCAGTGAATCGCCTAGATCAGGAGTTACAGATGGTTGTAAACTCCCATGTGGGTGCTGGGATTTGAACCTCAGTCCTCTGGGAGAGCAGCAAGGCCTCTTAACTACTGAGCCATCTCTTCAACTCCAGAATTTTATATTTTATCCCTTAAGAAGCTGATACTCTTCTTCAATGGCTCCCCAGACCTCCTGCTCTTCTTGAATCAAATCTTGTTCTAAAAATGTTTTTAAAATTCATTTTAAAATTTATTATTCAGTATAACTTGAATTTAAAATTTTGACAGGCTTCAAATTGATGGAAATTTATTTAAAATCTTCCCAGTGCATTGCGGGGAGGGGGTCCCTCTGTTTCAGATCCAAAATCTTGCAGTAAAAAACAAATTTCTCCCTGCAAGATGGGAAGAAAAGGAGAGAGATTGAATTAGATCCACACAATTAGATGACAGTGTTACTATTTATATCACAAATGTTAAACTACAACTCATCCCTAGATACAGTGCTCAATCTGTTAAGATGCCTATAGTTCCTGCTATGGAGTAAGCTGACTCGATGATCAAGTAGGAATGTGTAACTAACATAAACGCTGACATTACCTGTCTGATATCTGGTATATTGCCAAAATAATAACGTTGTCTTAGTCAGGGTTTCTATTCCTGCACAACATCATGACCAAGAAGCAAGTTGGGGAGGAAAGGGTTTATTTGGCTTACATTTCTATACTGCTGTTTATCACCAAGGATGCAGGACTGGAACTCAAGCAGGTCAGAAAGCAGGAGCTGATGCAGAAGCCATGGAGGGATGTTCTTTACTGGCTTACCTCCCCTGGCTTGTTCAGCCTGCTCTCTTATAGAGCCCAAGACTACCAGCCCAGAGATGGCACCACCCACAAGGGGCCCTCCCCACTTGATCACTAATTGAGAAAATGCCTTACAGCTGGATCTCATGGAGGCACTTCCCCAACTGAAGCTCCTTTCTCTGTGATAACTCCAGCTGTGTCAAGTTGACACAAAGCTATCCAGTACAAAGGTAAATAAAATTATTAGTCACAGATACGATATTTTGAACAATAAAGATCAATATTTCCTTAAATTAGAGCTGGTCATATCAGGCAAGGATTATAAAGCCAAACCAGTCAAAAGCAAAACAAAACAAAACAAAACCTAAAATTAAAACAATAAGGAATAAACCCAAGTGCCCTAAACAGCATTATAATGCTTTATAAGTCATGGGGAAATACATCAGTCGGTTTAAACAGTATGGTTCCTGTCCCGTGGTTAAAATGTCTGTTTCCCTTGCTCTGTGATGGTTATTTTACATAGTGTCAGAAGGTATAATGTCAGCAACTCTGGGATAAAGGTCAAGGATGCCACACAGCCATGGACAGGACCCGTGATGGTACCAAGCTGCTAAGCAAGAGGTGCAACCTGCTAAACATTGGTGCGACTGTGGCAGTCTATTAAAGGGGTCATTAACCAACAAGCTCTTTGCTATTGCATTTGGGGCCTGATCCACAGATTCATGTCTGATACTGTGAGCCAGATCAAAAGCCCGCTGCTCAGAAGGTCTTAGGTCCTGTGGACAGGTAGGGTGGGGGAACTGACAGCCATTGTTTTCCTGAGTGAGCATGGCAAACTGTCTTCTACATATTTATGACTGCACACATAGGTTAGTGATGGTCTCAGTCTCGAAGCCCCTCCCCCTCCTCCCAGTGGGCATCAGTTAATGCAAAGATCCATTGACTGGCCAACATACTGAGAATACTGTCTTTGCGTGTTCTGCCCTAAATGGGACATTTGTAAAAATCCCTCCCCCCCCCCACCCCGGTCTCCAGGACCATCCCCTAGAGGAGGAGGCAAGAAATGTAAGACCTGGAGGACGGGGAGGAGTGCCATAAAATGCTGTCCTCCAGACAGGACATGAGGTGACAGCAGAACTCTCCAGCTCAAGACCATGAGGCCAAGACCTGCAGGGCATCAGTCGGCATTCCAGAACAGATGGGAGAAAGAAAGGCCCATGAGGCTGGAGCTGAGGAGATTTTAACAACCGATGACTGCGGGGGGGGGGTGACTTAGGGGGGGTGCTGCTGGGTCATTGCCTGGGTGGATAGTCCCAAAAGTGCGTTCATGGAAGCATTGCTAATTGAACTCAGTGTATTATTTAAAAAAAAAATACATAATGAAGGTGGGAAAAGGAAGTAATGGGAGGTGGCTAGGAGAGTGGAAAGGGGGCTTTGGACAGTGTGCGATTAAGATACACTTCATATACATTATCGAAGAATAAATATAAGTAATTTTTGAAAACGCATGTTTTCTTTGTTTGGGGGTTGGAGAGATGAGATGGCTCAGCGGTTAAGAGCACTGACTGCTCTTCCAGAGGTCCTGAGTTCAAATCATAGCAACCACATGGTGGCTCACAACCATCTGTAATGAGATCAGATGCCCTTTTCTGGTGTGTCTGAAGACAGCTACAGTGTACCTACTTATAATAAATAAATAAATCTTTAAAATAAAAAGAAACCTTTCCTGGATTATTTTAACATTATGTATAGTATTTGTATCATATGTCCATGCAAGTGTTTTTCATGTAGGAAGGAGGAAGAAAAAAAACCCAGACCATAATATGCTGATGGTGGTACAGTGCTCCAGGCCATCTTCTGCCCATAAACTACTGTTTCTGCCTCAAAACTGTTTTTCTGCCTCTTCAACCCTGACTCTTGCTTAGATCCTAGGATCTAAGATCTAAGAGTCCCTAGTACCATGGGACTTATAATCTGGAACTTATAATCACCTTTTACCTCCAGATGCATGGCCAACGGGGCAACCAATGGCAAGGGGTGACCACAGCCTAGTTAAAGACTCTATACATTGACTGATTAGAAGTCCATGGCTGTGGAGGACTGGAATGTTGCAGACCCAGAGATTAACTTTACCTTGAGCAGTCTTCACTTGCCTTGACGGCTAACTAGACGCCCACCTCCTGAGTCTGACCACCAGCTTCTACCAACTCAAACACTGCAAGCCTCATCAGGTAGCGTCTAAGGCCTGTATCAGAAATTCCGCCAATTTGGGTTAGCTTGCCTGCCTGCTGTCCCCACCAGCTTGCTTACCAAATGCTGTGACATTCCTGGTAACCACTTCCATGTTGTAAGTTGTTGTCTGGGACCACCTGAATCCATGTTCCAGGGCCCCAGTCACTCCTGGTTGTCTCAGCATAAACCAATTCCTACTCTCCCTGGGGTGAGAGCTGTTTTGTATGGACACTAGCTTCCAGTATTTTCCATATCTGAGGAGGATGGGAGTGGTTGTGCCTACAACAGGGGAAATGGCTTCCTATAAAGAACTGGCTTCTAAATACCCTTCTTTGCCTTCTATGGAAAATAATGGCAGGCTGTTATCAGTTAAAAATAAGCCTTTGGTGTCAATGGCATCTTGATCAATGAAGGAGCTCCGGGAGAAAAGCAGATTATGAAGGAAGGAGAAGAAACAAGAGCTTCCACTCCAGGAAAATTAAACAGCTGTGTCTCAAGATAAGCACGTGATGCTCAAATCCAGGTGCTCATCTGGGAACAAAAAAGTAAAACATAGATATTTACTGAGCTCAGGAACAAAAATATTTTTTTGTTGTTGTTTTAGAATTATTTATTATATATAAGTACACTGTAGCTGACTTTGGACACACTGGAAGAGGGAGTCAGATCTCATTACAGATGGTTGTGAGCCACCATGTGGTTGCTGGGATTTGAACTCGGGACCTCTGGAAGAGCAGTCAGTGTTCTTAACCACTGAGCCATCTCCCCAGCCCACAAAAAAGCGTAAAATGAAGGTTTCCCAGCGAATGGGGACAGATACCATAATTGATATCAAGTTCATTCTCAATATAGTATTTTCAAATAAAACCCATGATCTGTAGGCATGAGCCTCTTTACAAGGTTCTTGGCAGCCCACAACTGCCAATGTCATTAGCTTGTCTGTCTGACCTAAAGGACATTACCACCGTGCAGCAGCTGAGCTCCACAGACCGACTAGAAATGAAGGAGTGTAAAACAGTTAGTGATGACTCCACGAAATAGAATACGAGGTCTCCTTCACAGGACACACAGGGTCTCCTTCATCCTCACTAAATCCCCTCTTCAAAGTCATTGTGGAGCTCTTGTTCCAAGAACTAGACTGGACTCTCTTTTGTGTCTTCAAATAGATGGAAGGGCGGGGGAGTGAAAACCCCCCCCGCAGAGCTGCCACTGCTAATTAGTGTCTCTGCGCACCACTTCCTGCGCACAGAGCTGCCCAACCCTGCCAAGCCCTGCAGGGACACACAGACAAACAGTGTTTACAAGCCAACATGGCCCCCGTACACTCCTCAGCCCTGCTCAGCAGGCACAGAATTCATTTTCTATGCAGAGAGAACTTCACCTAAGATTATCTTGGAATGATGGATAAATTCTCTGCTGGACGTAAAAATTTTACCGCAGGAAAAAAACCCAACAACTCCGCGAGGTGAATTATCAAAGCAGAATAAATTAGAAACAGTGAAAACACTTCTGTTGACTTAGCCCTGCACGTGTCTGCTTTAATTCAGTGTCATTACACATGCTCCGTTATTATGACGGTTCTCTTTCTCTGATGCTGGCTGGCTTCTAGGGAAATAGATGGCCGGCAATCTGATAGAATAGCCGTAGCATCATTTCAGGCTTCCCAGATAACTATTTAATTTCTGGTTGCAATCATTGGGATTCCTTCTGTAGAAGATTGTAAATTCAGTCACCAGTTAGTATTCTGTGTTGACTATATATATATTTGAAGAACTCTTTCAGCTTTTTAAAAAGGTAATTTATTTTTAATTACATATATATATGTGTCTGTGCAGGGGTATGTGTACATATGAGTTCAGGTGCCCATTTTGGCCAGAAGAGGGCGTTGGACCACCTAGGCTGGAGTTAAAGGTGCTAATGAAACGTTTGATGTGGATCAGAAGCCCTGTGCCTTGTCCACTTGGAAGGGAGACACTGCCTGGACTCTGCAAAGGGAGGGTCCCAAACAAGACACGTTTTTTGTCTGCTTGTTCTTTGATTTTTTGCTTTTAAACTAAGAAGCAGTATTTGTACCCATTTACGGCGCGCCATATGACACCTAGACACGACAGATCTATCAGAGAAGGAAGCGGTTCCATTGCTGTGAACACCAGCCGTGTCTAAGTTCAGGCACTTCGGACATTTCTCCACGTTCATTTTTCCATGGGTCCTTGATAGACAAGCCCTTGCCTGCTTTGTAGGGGAGACTCAGACCCGTTCCTCCTCTCACTGTGTCTGTTCCCTGTCTGATTCCTGTCCTCTCTCCTTCCCCACCTCTAGTGACTACCATTCTCCCCAGTTCTTCTATGAAACCAACTCCTCAGTATCCGCTACCCAGTGAGCACATGTGCCATCTGTCTTTCTGAACCTGACTATCTTCATTTGACAGAGTGGCTTCCTATTCTGTTCTTGTGTCAACAAATGGCACATTATTGCTTATGGCTGAGAAATAGCCCACCGTTTATATAGAGCAGCACCCAGCCTTCCCACATGCAAATAAGGCTTCTCCAAAGCTCTCAGACCAAACCAATGAGAAGTACCTGTTTTTCAGACCCTTACCTACTCCAAAACTATATATAAGAATTTAACCAGAAGGATTAAAGGTGTTTGAGAACTACTCCGTCATCCAAGCCTTCTGCTCTAAGAGCTGTAACACTTGGGAAGAGCTCTGCTCTCCCGAAGTGCTGCCTGAAGCTCCACCGAACTCCTCACTGGCTAGTCAGCCTCTCATTGGCCCAGCCCGACCCAACTCAGTGCAGGGTGGAGAGGAGTAACTGGAGTAACCGAGTAACCTGGAAGCCACAGCAGAGATGGAGGAGGAGCCAACTGCAGCAGCAGAAGCAGAGGAAACAACTTCCCCTCCCTGCCCGCACTCGATTCCCTTCCCTGGAACTCTGGCACCAGGCAGGGTCAGAGATCTCCGTGGAAAGTCTCTGGTACATAGGTCCAAGCCCATAAACCAATTAAAAGTGGAAACCACTGACTATCTCTTTGTAGAATATGTTTATAGTTTCCCATGGGCTCAACATCACTGGCTATTGACTTACCCGACTGACTCTCCAAACAGCTATGGGGACTGACTCACTGCCCAGTGTTATTTACATCCAACTCATAGGCACCCTGCTCCCACGTCCAGAAGGGTGGGATGCATCGGAGGCCCTTGGGTGACAGTTCGTTAGTTCTTCGTGTAATGACTGGAAATTTTCCTTTGGAAATGTTTGGCCCCATGTTTGAAGTCTATGGCACAAACTAGTTCTGTCAGATGGTTAGAGCAGTGGTCGGCTGTGTGGACATGGCAAGTCTCTGCAGACTTCCTGAGCACCTGTTTCCCTCACCCTGTGTGGAGCCACTGAGGGATTCAAGCCTGACTTCAGCAAACAGGAACTGGTGGCTGGCATATCACCAGCAGGCCACGACCTGCCTCCTGTTCTTATAACTGAGCACCACATACAGTAATTTATGGAGCATAAAGTCCTCCGAGACTCACAGTTCTGGAGCCTAGGAAGGGAAGGAAGCCCATGGGGCTGATGCATACGTGACAGCCAGTGAGGACCATAGTGTCACATCATTGCAAGGTGAGGCGATCACGTGATAAGACTAAGCTTGGTTCTCTCTCTCACTCTTCTTATAAAACCACTAATGGCATCAGGGGGGCTCACCCTTGTAACATGACTTCGTCTGCCCTAACTACCTTCTAAAACTCTCACCTTTGAACAGCACCAATACCTGACTTTGGAGATGGAGTTTCTAACACACAAAACTGGGGGTGTACCCAGACATTACCATACAGAAGTAAAGTAAGTGCCTGTTTGCTTCTTCTATTGTCCGTTTCCAGATATTTAGCCTAAAGGGGCCAGGGAGCTTCTAGTCTTTCCTTTCTGACCTCAGCTTCCAGGAGTATAGGATTGTACATTTCATCCCATCCTTCGACTAGAAAGAAGCTGTAGTTGTCAGGGAGACAGTGAGTGGGTAGGGGACCCAAGAAGAGAGGTGCATGCTAGGTTCTAAGAAGGTGCAAAGAAGGCATTTCCGATGGGATCAGCTGAGCTGAATGGACTGCAGGTGTGGCTGTTCGGAGCTCACCTGAGCTATCCCATGGCACTCTCCTGCAGCACTCACAGTTTGCCTGTGCTAGCACCGTGGAGGCCATCTGCATGCACAAATGCCAAAGCACATGGATCGGTGAGCCCAAATTCTGTCAAGAGGGACCCACACAGGCCTCAGTGGGAACTCAGAGACTATCACAAAAGGCTGAGGCCAGTGAATCTAAACATCTGAGTGAAGCCATTATATTTTTGTTTTTCAGAAAATGATAAAGGCAACATTGTCTCAAGAGGTTGAAAAGCCAAAGAAACATTGTAAAAGCGCTTTCAAAGGCTACTGAAAATTTGCTGGGTGAGCTGGTGCGGCTAAGCCCACTGGAGCTGAGACCTTTTCCAGGAAGAGCAGCTTCCTGCATCACAGAGAGGTTCTGCCAAACAGAGACCAGAATGGCCCAGCTAAACCAGGTTGAACAGGTTGAAAACAATTATGTCATACTTAGGTGTAGACAGCTATATGAAGAAATGAAAAAAAAACTATCTTTTTTTTTTCTGAAGACTTTACAAAAATCTGACACTGCTCCCCAGACCGATGCATTTAATATAATTGTGATCAAAAGTTTGGTCATGGAGGGCTTGCCTCCCCTGGCTTGCTCAGCTTGCTTTCTTATGGAACCCAAGACTACCAACCCAGGGATGGCACCACTCACAATGGACTGGGTCCTCCCCCTTGATCACTAGTTGAGAAAATGCCTTGCAGCTGGATCTCATGGAGGCATTTCCTCAAGGGAGGCTCCTTGCTCTGTGATAACTCCAGCTTGGGTCAAGTTGCTACCTGTAACTCCAGCTCCACGGGATCCAATGCTCTCTTCTGGCTTCTGTGCACCCGTACACACACACACACACACACACACACACACACACACACACACACACACTTTTAAAAGTCCCTTATATGATAACTCGAGAGAAAGTTCAGACAGACAACACAAGCTGTTGCCCACAGAAGTGCTACTCTGTTTCAATCTACTGACACCTGGATATGCAGAAATGGAGGAAGGACAGACATCACCTGATAGCAGCTATTCTAGAAGGGATAAGACAGTAGGCGCACTCACTACCTTCCTGGTGGCTGTGACAAAGTATTCGATAGAAGCCCCTTAAGGAAGGGCTTTTTTTTTTTTTTTTTTTTTTTTTGGCTCATCCTCCAAGGACACAGTCCACTGTCCTGTGGGGAGGGGGTGGCCATGGCAACAGGGGCAGAAGCAGCTGGTCACGTGGCATCCACAGTGAAGAAGTAGGCGTGGATGTCGGTGCTCAGCTCAGTTTCTTTGGATGTTGGGGAACCACAGGAAGAAGATAATTGTCTGGGAGGTGTGAGGTTGCTGGATGGTGCCAAGGAACAGAGTTTATATTCTAGAAGGATTCCCGAAGGCAATGGAGCAGGATGAAATAGCTCTAGTCCATGAAAATGTGTTCACATGCTTGTCCATTAAAGAGATTCTCTCAGCAGATTAAAGCTATCCCATTACCGAGATAGCTTTTTATATCATGACTGCCACACACTAAATTCATCACATATTATATGCCCAAAGCCAGGCTCATAGGGAACGGAGTAAAAGAATGTAAAAGAATGTGTGTTTGAAAGATCGATCTTCTAGTTTGTGACTATTGCTGTGACATCCATCCTGACCAGTAGCAGCTCATGGAGGAGAGAGTTGGTTCACACTTCCCAATCATAGTCCACCTAAGAAGGACATCAAGGCAGGAGTTCAAGCAGAGTCTGGACCCCAGGGAAGAATGCTGTTTATTGGCCAGCTTCCTCTGGCTTGTTCATCCACCTTTCTCTTATAGCCCAGGGAAGGCTGTGCCTTCCCACATTGATAATTAAGATGTTCCACAGGCCCTCCCACAGATCCATCTGACAGAGGCAGGTCCTTAACTCGGGCTCTCTCTTCCCAAGTATGTCTAGGTTTGTGTCAACAGGATGCAGCTAGCTGGGACAGCCATTAAGCATTATTATGAGAATTATCTCCCCTGATAATGCGTGCAGGGAGAGATAAAGCCCACCCGATTGCTTAAAACCAGGGACAAGATGTTTTCAGCCTGCTGGCAAACTGTCAAGTAAATGTTGTCGGCTCTGCGTGTAGCAAGAAAAAGCCTTTGCACGCTAATTGGTGAATTTAAACCCTGAGCCTTCAGATTTGTGCTTTGTTGTTCTGGTAGCTCCCTTTTCCCATCCATGCCACAGGCAAGTGTTTGAAAACAAAAAACAAAA
This sequence comes from Mus pahari, assembly GCF_900095145.1. Lineage (NCBI taxonomy): Eukaryota > Metazoa > Chordata > Mammalia > Rodentia > Muridae > Mus > Mus pahari. Next base: position 55,252,754 of record NC_034605.1, on the reverse strand, counting down.
ACGTCTCACTTAGAGTATTCCAAAGCTAGCGCCCATGAGCGGGCTCAGAAATTAAAGTACTTGCCCCACACCTACATCCCACATGGTGGAGAGGACAGGTTCTTGCAAGTTGTCCTCTGACCAATAGATGCCTGCCATGAAACATGCACACACACACACACACACACACACACCAAATAAATATATAAATATACCTTAAAGGGAACTATTTCAAGTCTACATGTGTAAATATTTAACTCAGATATGTTAGAAGCACTGGCTTGAGTGTCTCAATAGGATTATTGCCCTGTAATGAAATTAAGCTTCAGGAGATTTACTGAGAAACTCAGTTCACACCTAAGGTTTTGACAGTGCATAATTTCAAGCTGCATATATTGTTAGTATCCAAAAGTAGCACAAAAGCTGAAAAAAGATAAATCATGAATGTGGGTTTGTTTTTTCATTCTAAATGATTGTGTGCAAGCCTTTGGAAAAGGAGCCGTTAGACTGGGCAACTCTTGTTCTTGCTACTCTCATTCTCTCTCTGCCTTTGACATTTTCATCTTTTCAAAACATTTGCGGGAGAGGTGGAGAAAATAAGCTCCTCTTATAATCCAGAGGAAGAAGGGTTCCTGAGAAGAAAAGCCTCAGGGAATGGGTATTCAGCCACAAAAAGTAAACACAGGCACACCCACGGACTCAGCTCAGACAGTGGGAACAGTGGGGCTGAGGGCTTTGTTCGCAGTCATGCTAAGATAGGGAGCAACAGATGTACACACGCTACTAAATGTTCAAAACTACATTCACCAGCACTTGTGTGTGTGTGTGTGTTCATGTGTGTATGTGTGTTTGTATGCATGTGTATCTCTGTGTACGTGTGTATGCATGTATTTGTATATGTGTATATGTATGTATATGCATATGTATATGTGTGTATGTGTGTATTTGTGTGTCTATGCATGTGTATGTATATGTGTGTATGCATGTGCATGTATATGTGTGTATGCATGTGTATATGTGTGTATGTGTGTATGCATATGTGTGTATATGTGTGTATGCATGTGTATATGTGTGTATGGTATGTATGCATATGTATGTATATGTGTATATATGTGTGTGTGCATGTGTATATGTGCGTATGTATATATGCACGCGCATGTATATGTGTGTATACATATATATATGTATGTGTGTATGCATATGTATGTACATGTGTGTATATATGTGTGTATGAATGTGTATATGTGTGTATGTGTATATGAATGTGCATGTATATGTGTGTATATGTTTGTATGCATGTATATATATATATGTGTATGTGTATATGCATGTGCATGTATATGTGTCTATACATGTATATATATGTATGTGTGTATGCATATGTATGTACATGTGTGTATATATGTGTGTATGAATGTGTATATGTGTGTATGTGTATATGCATGTGCATGTATATGTGTGTATATATGTGTGTATGCATGTATATATATGTGTATGTGTATATGCATGTGTATGTATATGTGTGTATATATATATATATATATATATATATATATATATATATATATATGTGTGTGTGTGTGTGTGTGTGTATGGGTGTATGCATNTGTGTGTGTGTGTGTATGGGTGTATGCATGTGTTTATGGATGTGTGTATTTATGTGTGTATGTGTGTGTGTGCACTCGCACTCGCAAAAGAGAGAAGAGAAACAGAGAGACAGAGACAGAGAGAGAAAATGAGAAGTGAAACTATGAGAAGGAAAAGGATCTCCAGGTGGGGATGGGACCTGGTAGAATACGGATGACATGAAGATAGAGGTGGGCTTTGGAGACAGGAAGGGGACCACCAAGAGAAACACTCTGTGACGGGGAAGGTGTTTGGGGAGGAGATTGATGGGAACAGTGTGTTTGAAGTTGACATAATGAGAGCTGGAGAGGTGGCTCAGTGGTTAGGGCTACTTATTGCTTTTGCAGAGGGCCTGGATAAGGATCCAGCATCCAATGGTGGCTTATAACCATCTAAAATTCTAGTTCCAGGGACTCTGCAGCCCACTTCTGGTCTCCATGGACACTGGGCATATCTGTGCGGCACACAAACATGCATGCAGCAAAACACAAACATGTATAAAATAAAAATAATAAATAAATCTTAAAAAAGAAATGGCTGGAATGAAACACATTATTTTGCATGCTAAATGAAGGGTGGAAATCCCTAAAACAGAAGAAAAATGCATAACAACAACAAGCGAGCAAGCAAACAAACAAACAAAACTCCAAAACCAAAAATTTACCAAAAAAACCCCCCAAAAAATCAAACAACAACAACCCAAAAATAGTAACAACAAAAACCACAAACACAAGCCCACAGCTAGAAACACTAATTATTGGCAAAGATTTAAAGAAACTGGGACAACAGTGAACAGAGAAATAAGTTGAGGCAAGACTGTGTTGTACAACAGGTAGGAGATCCTCATCCTTTAGTATAAAACGCTGGAGTGTTAAACCTGGCAACAGCCACTTGGAGTTTTATTGTAGGGTTTGATTTTTCAACCTTTACAAATCTGTAGAGTTTTAAAGAAAAACCTAAAGCAGAACACCGAGAAACCCTGTTACATGTTTCAGTTAAATCGTTTACTACACATGTTAAAAAAAAAAATACATTCACTAATTCTTTTCAAAAAGTGTGAATGGGGCTAGTGAGATGACTTGTTGGGTAAAAAATCCACTTGATGTGCAAGTCTTACAGCCTGAGTTCGGGCCCCAGAACTCATATGAAAGTGAAGGAGAGAGGAAGCCACAGAAGGAGTGTGGGAAATATGTCACCTGACACACACAGCTCCAGAACCTTAGTGTCCGGATGTTTGTTGGGACTGGAGCTCTGTTTATCTGCAGTGAGTCACACTCACATGTGAAATCATTCTTTTCCTGGCCAGGGTCCTAGAAGACTTCACTTCTGCATAGGCAAGAGATGCAAATGTGCCCTTCATTTAAATACTGTGAACTTTAATGAAATTTGATGATGCGCATGCAAAACAGTAGAACTTAAATTTGATTATTGAAACATCTCATATCTGTGACGTGGTATTTAACTTGTTACACGTATTACTGGACATGGGAAGAAGAGGCAAGTTTTTTTGAAATTTTTATTGTATTTTTCTAACATTTATATTATTAGTCTGATATTTATATCTGTGACGTGGTATTTAACTTGTTACACGTATTACTGGACATGGGAAGGAGAGGCAAGTTTTTTTGAAATTTTTATTGTATTTTTCTAACATTTATATTATTAGTCTGATTAATATACCCTAACTAGAGACTTTTTAAAGTGTTAATGTGGTGTTTAGCAGTTCTTGGACATTTGTAGAGGTTCAAAGGACAAAATGGCATCGCTAGTCTCAGGGACCCTCTCCTCTGACATGGCCAGTCATCTCAGTGGGCCCTTAACCCTGGCATGGTCATCCCACATGGTCATTATCCCTCTGCATGACCCTGTCTTCCACCCCCTCCAACATGGCTCTTCCTGCTGTCCCAGGAGCCAACTTTAGTGTGACCTACACCACCGTGTTCCTATGTTCTGACTCCCACATGTGTTGCCTACTGGGGTGGGCTGATGGGAAAAAGCAGCCTGGTGTTTGATTCTTTCAGAATAGTCTATTCAGTGATGCTGTTAAAGAAAATAAATAATAAAAAAAATACTCCTGCATTTGCTAATATGGTGGTGTGGTTTGAATGTGATATGTCCTCCAACAGTGTTTGAACTCTTGATCCCTGGGTAGAGTGCCATTTTGGAAGGTCGTGGAACTTTTAGTAGGTAGAAGTGAGTCACTGGGTAGTGTGGGCCTTGACATTTTATAGCCTCTCTCCCTGTATGCTGTCTGCTTCCTGACTGTCGACACAGTATGTCCAGTTGCCCTATCCTCCTTCTGCTATGCCTTCCCTACCGTAATGGACTATACCACCAAACTTGGAGCCAGAATTAACTCCCCTTTAAGTAGGTTTTTGTCAGTTGGTCACAGCACTGGGGGAAGTAAGTATTGCAGACAGCAAGAATGATGTCATTTAGTCTGCAGTTGGGGCCAAGCTATGGCCATAGTAGAGAAAGCTGAGCAGCAGAGACAGACAACAGCCAAGGATGTGGAAGGAGGGCCGTCAGCGGATGAAAAATTACTGAGAAGAGACACCAGGAATAGGGGTTCTAGTTCAACTGAATGACTGGGATTTTCAAAATCAGGAGAGCATGAGCAGGAATTATGACTGTCCTGTCAAGAAAGAAGATATTTTACAGGGAGATGCTGATAATACCAGACTATTGGCATAGCACATTTCACAGAGTTAAATTCTCCCAGGAATCTCATGCCGAGGACCACCATCAAAGATAGGCTGCAGCCAAGACAATGGTGGGTGGGACCAAGACTGCTAAGTTACTCATACTTCTGCCTCTGTGTTTAAACCCAAACCTCATGACAAGACCTTAAAGATGGCTGTGGGACTTGCTGGGCCTCCTTATTTGTTTGTAGTCATGCAGATAACACATTCTTCAAAGCTTTTATTCAGTTTCTTCTTTGTGTGCTCATGTGTCGCTTTTGATTTTACGATTTTTATTTTAAACAATAGATACATTGCAGAGCCAAAATAAGTTATGAAGTGGAAAGGTGTGACTTTCCTTCTCTCTGAGTGCAGAAGGAGGAAAAGGAAATGGATGTAGTTGAAGAGCAGATAGTACTGATGGAGAGCAGGTAGGTCCACATGGATGAGTGTTCTGGGTCCTTCAGTAGGAAAGGGATACATTTAATGTAGCATGAAGGTATTTGTAGCTGAGGACCAGAGCCTGCATATCCACAAGGAAAGCCACGTTCTCCTCAAATTAACAATGGCACAGGGTTTTAAAATTTAAAAATGTAAAATACTAGGTTTAAATTAAAAAAAATTGTGTGTGTATGCATGTGCATGTATGCATGAGTGTGTGCATACGTGTGTATTGTGGGCCTTTGTGTTTGCACATGCTCATGTGAGTACATATTGTATGCATGTCTGTGTGCATTGACATGTGTGCATGTGTGTCTGTGTATCTACATGCATATGCATGCATGTGTGTGTATGTGTGTGGGTACATGTGCATGTATGTACTTGTGTGAGTGTGTATATGTGTGTGCATGCATGTATGCACACATACACATATATGTGCATGTGTGTTTGTGTGCATGTTTCTGAATGTGCATATACGTATGCACACATGCACATATCACACATGCACATATATGTGCATGTGTGTTTGTGTGCATGTTTCTGCATGTGCATATACGTGCATATGTGCATGTGTATGCATGTGTGTGCGTGTATGCCATAGCATAACTCAATGGGCTGTGGTTATGGATCTATAGCTCAGTTAATGGAGGGTTTGCCTTAGCATCACATATACCACATATGGTGACTCATGACTATAATCTTAGCACTTGAGAGGCAGAGATATGAGAATTAGATGTCCATATGTTCACGGTCATCCTCAGTTACATAAAGAGTGGACACCAGTTGCAGATATATGATAGCTTTTCTCAAAACAAACCAAAAATAAAAACAACCCTCATTCCCCTTCCCATCCCCATGCAAACCAAACTACAACAAGGAAGCCCATAACACAGAGGGAGGACCAAAGGAAGCCTGGACCACATCTCTCTAAGAAAAAGTAATTCCACTTACATGCTACAGTAGCTGCAGTAAAATTGCCAAGACACCAGAACTCAAATGCAGGGAAGTGTCTCTCAGAGGAGAAGTCAGATGGGAGTGTCTAACACAGGGAGGAGTTCAAGTAGGTCAAACGTATTGGGTTGACTGCTCAAAGCAAGAGCAGGTCTCCTCTGGCCCAACTCTTGATGTTTTCGGGAGGTGGGAGGGGTGAGGGAGGGCTCCCTCTGGACTCAACTCCTATTTTTGTAAAGCATTAATCCTGTTCACGAGGGCTTCACTCTCTCAGTCTAGTCAGGCTCAAATCCCAGCTTCAGAAAGCATCACCACTGAGAATTTCAATTCAGGAACATTTGCAGTGGGGACCTGAATGTCAATCACAGCTGTAACCATTGCGTGTCGTTTGCAGAAAGAAGGCTTGAATCTAGGTTCCAGTGGCAAAGGCGTGCGGCTCACAGAGGAAGCAACGGAGAGTGTTTGGAAATAAAATTCAGGCAAAATCCCTGGGAGCAGCTCTGTCCTGCACCCAGCGGTCAGCAAGAAAGTCTGGAGGAGGGATGAGGCGCTGGTGGTCCAGTGTTCACTTGGCATGCAGGAAAACAAGACTCTGCTCCCCCATACTGGATAAACCCGAACTGGTGAATCTCAGAAATCCTGAGCAGGGGGCAGGAGTATCGAGAGTTTAAGTCAATCCTGGTTAAATAAGGGGCTCAAGTCAGCCTGGGATGCATGAGATTCTGACCTAGAGAGAGAGAGGAGGGAAGGAGGGAGGGAGGAGGGATAAGGGATGAGGGAGAGCATAAAGCAGCCTCCTGAGTAGGTGCTGAGCTTAGAGGGAACCACGAGACCTAAAAATAAGGACCAAACCGAGAGAAGCCCGGGGGCGGTGGGGGACAGGGAGGAAGTGGAAGACTGGTAATTTTCTCTTAGTCATAACGGAGCCAACAGATGCTCCGTGAGAGCGCTAGATTCAGGAAGAGGAGTGAGTATAACACGAAGAATTATAAAAAGAACGGCTACAAAAGCAGAATCCATGACTCCCAGAGTCCCCACGGGAGAACCGCAGCTCACACGGCCACAGCTACACCAACGGAAATAGCTTGTCTAGGTGGGCAGAAGGCAGAAAATAGTGAGGTCTCAGGATGAGGTGATATGTGAAGTCTACCTAGGCACTCTGTGGCTGTCTAAAGCAGGATCATCTCATCTATTAAAAAAAATACATGATAAAGGAAGCCTGATGGGAAAAAATGAAGTCAGTCAAAGAGTTAAAAGTAAGAATTATACAATATTCCCTGGGTGGGGGAGGGGATCAGACAAGAGGATCAGGAGAGATGGCTCAGTGGTTAAGGCCAATGGCTCCTTTTCCAGAGGATCCGGGTTCGATTCCTAACACCTATATGGTGGCTCACAACCATCTGTTGTTGAGCAAAGTAGTGATTTATAAGCAAAGATCCTAAAGGCTCGGCAGGCTCCAAAAGGAAGACAGTTTTTATAGATGGAAGAAGGGAGAGACAAGGGGGGGGGGAGCTTTGCTTACCCCAAATCTGCATCCATGGAGTTTGTCACCCACCCATCGAGTTATCCCTCTACAGACAAGGAATGGGAAGGACAGGAGACTTCTGTTGGATTTTCTCGTCCAACTTTCCTGAGTCTTACCTTTGAACATCCCACCAAGAGCACTGTTGACATGCAAGTGAAACTTAAGGCATAGATGTGATAACCATCAGGTTCTGGGTGTGGCAGTAGGTAGCCCAAGAGAACAGAAGTACAAAGTACCGAGGACTTCATGATTTTTTTTTTTTCCAATCAGGTATTTGGGCAATGCTCTGTTTGGTAGTTCATTCAGCTCGTGATGTGATGTGATGTGATGTGATGTGATGTGATGTGATGTGATGTGATGTGTGTGTATGTGTGTGTGTGTGTGTGTGCGTGCGCGCACACACATGTGCCAACATATCACTATTTACCACATCACTGGTACCCCAATTTAGGTGATGTCTGAGTCTACTTTGCTTTGATACAAAAAAAAAAAAAAAAAAAAAAAAAAAAAAAAAAAAAAAAAAAAAAAAGTTGATCTGAGACTGGATGGTTTTATAGAGAAAATAGGCTACTGAGTTCAAAATTCTGGGGGTTAAAGGTCCAAGTTCAGGTTTCCTCATCAGGTTGGTCATGGATGAAGGTTTTCTGACAACCACCTCTCTGTCCTATCACATGGCAGGAAGACGACGAAGAAGCAATGCATGCGTGATGGCTGGTGCTGGCTGACATGTTGACAGGATCTAGAAGCACCTAGGAGACAAACCTCTGGACATGCCTGTGAGGTAGTTAACTGAGGTAAATATGGGCAGTACCATCCTGTGGGCTAGTGAGTACAAGGAGAGAGAGGACTGGGCACCAGCGTTTGTCTCGTTGCTCCCTGACTGCGGATGCAATGTGACCAGCTGCCCCAAGCTTGTGCCACCACACCTTCTTCCACGGGTAGATGAGCGCCTGTGATTGTGAGCCGAAGAAAACCCCTCCCTCTTTATCCTGCCCTTGTCAGGCGTTTTGTCACATCGATGAGATAAACAATGCACATGGTAAGAGGGGGAGCAAGAGAGCCAGTGATGGGAGCCCATCTTGCTTTCCAAGCCCCTCTTCCATCCAGCATGGTCCCAAGGTGCCTGATCCCTCTGCACAAGATGGGCGTTGATCTCCTCCAAGGTTGACACTCCAAATGACCTCACCAGTTCCCAATTGGCCTCCTCCTGGTGCTGCTATACTGGGACCAAGCTTCCAAGAAATGGCACTTTGAGGGACCTATTTGGCAAACCATGGTAGCAACCCTTGTTTAAGACATGCATACACTCTGAGAGATCATCTGTGACCCCTTCCAGGATCCAGGAAGCCTTCAGCATTTCTCTACTAAAAAACAAAAACAAAACAAAACAAAACAAAACAAAACAAAAAAACAGCCTTCCCTTTCTGCCAGGCCTCATGAGGAAAACCTGTGTCCGCTTAAGCAGGCTACAATTTCCACCATCATAGAATGGCAGTCTGTAGGACATATTCATACACCGTGTGTCCTGATCCTAAATCATCTTCAAGTTCTACAAGCAAACACCATCTTCCTGGCTCCTTACTGGCTGCTCTCAAGAACAACTCTGATTCTTTAGGTTTTCCTTGCTGGAGTCAGCCACAACTTTGAGAACTCCTTGGGTAAGGCACACATTCCTTTTCACGTAGAAGGAGGGGATCCTCTAAGGTTCTTCCAATATCCATCTCTGCCCTGACTCAGCCTCTTTTGTCTCCTTCACAGACAGAAGGATACACTCGGGCTAGAACTAGGGATTCCCACCGTAACGAATTTGCTTTTTAATAATGCCTCTGGAGTCTTTCCCTCTCAGCCAAAGCAGAGATAAATTTTCCATGCAGTTTTGAACAATTACGTATATGGTTGCTAGTATTAATAAGAGAGATAAGCTAGTATTAATAAGAGAGAATTTTTTTCAGCCATGCAGACTTCAGAGACGCTGGGGCTTTATAACCATATATGAACTTTTAATACCACCCTTAGCTGACACTTAGCACACACTGTGGGTGGTACAGTCTCTATATTCCATAAATACACAGAGTCAAGGGAGTATAAAATGCAGCCTGTGGAGCGGAACATATTTAGGTTGGACTGTTAAATCTGACACCGCTGGTTTTGTGATCCCAAGTCATGCAAGGTATATTAACATCCCTCAGCTGACTTCTCTCATATGTTAAGTTGGAAAAAAATCTCAAACACCTCCTCAGAATTCAATCATGTCAGTATGGAAAGTCTACTAGTGATGAATACAGGATTGCTTCTTCTAAACGTAACCAGGATCATAAGGAATGATGGCATTTGCTTGAGTTCTCTTATGTGACTAGTTAAAAACTGCTTTGAAAGCTGTGCTCTGAGGATTAGCCAGTGATGGACCACACTAATGTGTGAGGCAAAAACATCTCCACTGGTGTGCTTCAGCTCCACCATTTTAACTGTAGCTTTCTACAGCATTCTCAGATGTGTTCTTCATCCCAAATGCTGGAGAGCGTCTACAGTCCCTCTGCACGTCATCGACGTTTTCATCAATTTCCAAACTTACCCCCAACCATCCACCACCCCTTGAAACCTTCCTGCCAGTTGTTACAGTACCTTACAGAATTAGACATTTCCTATTGCACTGCCCAATCTGTTCATCAGACTCAGCTAATTTACCGCAATGATGTCTTCCAATGGGCATTCAAGAAGGCCTCATCTTTTGAGGGAGGTGATAAAGTTTTTGAATATCGAAAGGCCACACTAGCAAAACCACTTAAACCATTTAATCTCTCCAAATATTTCAGCCCAGAGCATCACAGGTTGCCAACCTTGCCCCCTCCTCACAAAATACATATAAGTAATGAAACTTGAGTTTGAAAGTCCCCGATTCCAGACCTCAGGGGTGCGGGGTTCCCATCTCGGATACTTGAAAAGCAGAATCACGAGGATTGCAAGTTTAAGCCCTGCCTGGACTCCAGAATGAGTTCAAGATCAGCATGAACAGCTGAGTGAGACCTGTCTCAGTACCAAAAGGAAGGGCTGAGGACATGGCCCAGTGTTTAAGAGTGTTTGCTGCTCTTACAGTGGAGCAGTTCCCAGTGGCCACATTGGGCTGCTTCCAAGAGTCTGCAACTCCAGCTCCAGGGGATCTAACTTCTCCTGGCCTCTGTGGACACCTACACTTAGGTACACATATACAATCTCACACACACGTGCACTTGCATGCACACATGCATGTGCGCACACACACACAGACAGACACTAATGAAAATATACCTTTAAAAGGAACAGAAGAAAAATAGAAAGAAGAATGTGGGCACAGCTCAGTGGTTGAGTACTTGCCTGGTATTCACCAGACTCCTTCTACTGAACAAGAAATTCAAAATCTGTAGCAGGACAGTCACCTGTGTCCCCAGCACAGGAGGTCACCTTGTAGTGTGTGCCCCTGTGCGTGTGGAAGCCAGAGGTTGGCATCTGGTTTCTTTTCCAGTCACTCTCCACCTTAATTTTGGAGGCAGTGTCTCTGGCTGAACCCAGAGCTCTGTAGACCAGCTGGGAGCCTCTTGTCTCTGTGCTGTCAGGCTGAAATGACAGATGCGTGGTACTGGAGCTGGCTTTTATCAGAGAGCCAAGCTTGGGTTCTGGTGTTTGCATCGTTAGCCTTTAACCCACTGAGCCAACTGCCCAGTCTCCATTTATTCTTTCAACCCAAACGTCCAGTCAGGGACAGGGCTGCAGTGAGCCCTGGTGGAAAGGGTTTCTATTGAAAGAGACAGCCATGTTTGTTAACCTCAGCTTTGCAGTGTCCTCACAGCAGGACATTGCAGGTCTCCTTTTCTGCAAAATGGCATCAGCCAGAGGACTGAGCATTTCACCAGCTCTCACCATGGGTTAGGCGGACTCTTAAAGAAATTTAGAGATTTAATGAGAACCTAGATGATGATGATCAGGGGTGTGTAGATGCCCCTCAACACCAAAGACCCTTTGAAATGTAGAATGCACTTCCTTCTTCCTGGGAGAACAGTGTGTGTAAGATTGCTGTGGAAAGGCCCAGGGAAAGTGGTAGAGCCAAGCCTTGTGCCACACATCCATCTGAACAATTATGTTTTGAATTGTCCAGAAATGACTTTACCATAGAAATAGAGGCCACTGGATGTGGTTATACACAACTATGATTTCGGTGCTTGGGAAAATAGAGCAGCAAGATACCATGTTCGAGAGTAGCCTGGGGTCATCTAAGAAAGTGCTGTCCCAGAGAAGAGGGAAGCAGGGAGCCTCTAACTCTGTTTATATAATTTTATGAAGAGTTGTTCATGATGTGGGAGACACATTCTGCAAGCCAAGCATGTCAGCAAGTGGCTCTCCAGTGGCATCAATAAGGTGGGTGTTATCAGTTGGCCTCCGTAGGGCTTGTTCATATTATCCTATGTACATAGATATGTAAATCTAACCCATATTTCAAAATGTAACATATGAAACTAGAGAGATGGCTCAGCAGTTAAATAAGATCTGAACACTGCTGCCCTTGCACGAGACCCTAGTTTGCTTCCTAGCACTTGTATCAGATGGCTTGACACACATCTGTGTCTATAGCTCCAGGAGATCTGACTTCCTCTTCTGGTCTTAAGGCATACCAAGTGCATCCGTGTGTGTGTGTGTGTGTGTGTGTGTGTGTGTGTGTGCTCGCACACATACACAATTTTTAAAATAGTAAATATTTTTAAAACTGCAAACGAAGGGAAAAGTGCCAAATAACACTGTCAAACCTTCAGCATTGATTTTTTTTAGCCCTGTATTTACAACCATAAAGAAGAGGAACATTTTTAGTAAAAAATGATAAACAGACATGCTGACTATCTATTTCCCTTCTAAAATGTAAAGAAATGATCTGAGAAATAGGGACACGTGACTGTCGCATTAGAGACAATTTTTGGGTCTGAAGATGATTTCGCCACTCCTAGGCAAAATCAATAGGGTGGTAACAAAACACAGCAAGCCAAGCAGGACCACAGAGCACATCTTCTCACCAGCCGTGTAAATGATGTTAGCATAGAGGCAGGAAGAAGTGAAAGAAAAAAAAGAACAAGGAGTTTTTTTCATCAAGGATATTTCATCAATACTCATGTTTGAGCAGAATTCCTAGAGCAGAAAAGATTATAACTAAACCATGAGTTTAAATAATGTGTCTCACAGGCAGCTGATATACTGACATGGTATAAAAAGCCACAGAGTAAATGCCATTTTGAGAATCATGAACCATGTGCATACGGAGGTCCCCCTTTCCTGAAATCCAAACTCTGTAACACTGGGCATCAGTCCTAGCGGGGGGGAGCACCCCAAAGGTATTAAAGCAGCTGTCACTTTGTGCTCAGCAGTGTCCAGGAGCAGTGAAGTGGCTGTGACATTGTCTGCACTCTCAGTGATGAAGGATGGCACGGGCTATTATGTTAGTCATGGTTCTCCAGAGTCACAGAGCTTATGGATAGTCTCTATATAGTAAGGGAATTTGTTGATGACTTATAATCTGCAGTCCAGCTCCCAACAATGGTCAGCAGCAGCTGTGAATGGAAGTCCAAGGATCTAGCAGTTGCTCAGTCCCACAAGTCAAGCAGGTGAAGGAGAGAGAGAGAGAGAGTCCATCTACCTTCTTCCAGTGTCCTTATATAGGTCTCCAGCAGAAGGTGTGGCCTAGATTAAAGGTGTGTGCTACTATGCCTTTAATCCCTGATGACCTTGAACTCAGAGATGCCCCTGTCCTTTTTTTTTTTAAAGATTTATTTATTTACTATATATAAGTACACTGTAGCTATCTTCAGACACTCCAGAAGAGGGCGTCAGATCTTGTTACAGATGGTTATGAGCCACCATGTGGTTGCTGGGATTTGAACTCGGGACCTTCGGAAGAAGAGTCGGGTGCTCTTACCCACTGAGCCATCTCACCAGCCCGAGATGCCCCTGTCTTAATCTTATGGAATTCATAGCCACTATGCCTCAAGATCTCCATGTCAAGATCCAGGTCAGAAACTTGTATGTCCCAGCCTCCAGATTAGGATCACTGGTGAGCCTTCCAATTCTGGATTGTAGCTCATTCCAGATATAGTCAAGTTGGCAACCAGGAATGGCCACTACAGCTATGCTCTTCTGGGTGACCCCAAGGAAGTGCATGACCCAGAAAAGCTGAGGAAACAGGTATTTTTAGAAAAGTCTTGTTTGTTTTTTGATGTGTCATAGTTTCTGTTGCTGTGATAATATATCCAGAAAAGGTAACTTAAGAGAGTTAGCTTAGAGTCATAGGTGAGAGCCCATCATTACAGGTAAATCACAGAATGAGCAGCAAAGACTTGAGAGAACTGGTCGCTTTACGTCCATTAACTGTACAGAGACCAATGAACTACTACATGTATACTAGTACATAACTCCTTCTATAGACTCACTCAGTTAGGAACCCAGGCCCTGGGAATGGTGCCGCTCACAGTGGGCAAAACTTCCTACATTTAATATAATTAAGACAGTCCCTAAGCCAGGCATGGTGGGACACGCCTTTAATCCGAGCATTCGGGAGGCAGAGGCAGGCGGATTTCTGAGTTCGAGGCCAGCCTGGTCTACAAAGTGAGTTCCAGGACAGCCAGAGCTATACAGAGAAACCCTGTCTT
>NC_034605.1:55204033-55238859 GCF_900095145.1 Mus pahari | reverse complement strand
GAAAGACAACCTCAGAGGATTTCAGGCTTGTCCCAGCCTGGTCTACAGAGTGAGTTCCAGGACAGCCAGGGCTACACAGAGAAACCCTGGCTTGAAAAAAAAAAAAAAAAAAAAAAAAAAAGACAGTCCCTTACAGACATTCTCAGAGGTCCTACTTCCAGAAAATTCTAGATAGATAATTAAAAGTAACCACCACATGATAGTATTCAAAAATTTCTGAATTTATTTATTGGAAATTTGTATATTGAAACAAAAATAATGAGAATACAAGCGCAGAGTTGTTTTTGTTTTTTGTTTTTTGTTTTTTCAGAAATGCATACAATGTTAAGTGTCAGTCACAAGTTGTAAGAACATGAACTGTTCAAAAGGGGATAATCAACAAGGACATTACACAGGATACTCCAGACAATTTCACAGAAATACTAGGAAGCGTCCTAATGTGGAAACACATTGCATAGCATCAGATGTGATTTGAAATCCACCAGGAGTGGATTTAAGGAGCTCAGCCATTAGTGCTGAATCCAGTCCTGGCAAGGGTTGGAGCTTAGTCCTTAGCACCCAAGTTGGGGAAAAGCTCCAGGTCCAAGAATCTCATAGCTCTGCTGCCTCCTCGGGCACCAATATACATGTGTGTGTGTGTGTGTGTGTGTGTGTGTGTGTGTGTGTGTGTGTGTGTGTGACACAGACAGACAGACAGACACAGAGATTCACACAGAGAGAGACACACACAAACATGCAAATAAAAAACTTTAAAAGAATTGATTTAAAGATCTTTTATCAGTTTAACAAGCCTTAAGAGATTATTAATGCATCAGTAATTGCCAAAGAACTTGTTAACCATTTGTAGGCCTTCAAGCAATTTTAAGTACAAGCAATATCAGGTTAAGCTACCTTGTGATCACTATAGTAGCAGAAGGATTTTTGTATTTAGGGTTTCCACACCCACTCACTTGGAAGGAAGCAGTTGCTTATTTAGAAGGTTTCTAACTCTGCCTTGAGCTAAAGTTGGCTGAAGTGTAGGAGGTGGTTGCTAAAAGCAGCAAGTGAAGCAACCGCAGTAAAAGAAGGGAATCTGAGATTCCATTTACCAGATGGGAACAAAATACCAAGTTACTAGAAATACATAGAACGCGGGATCTCGCGGACAGACGTCAGCAGTGAGCTGCTTCGAAGGCATCTCTCATCCTTTGGGTCTCGGCGCCAACACCCTCACTGCTGGGTGGCAATGCTGCTGGTGGCTGCTGTCCCTGTCCCTTGCTGGATCAGATGAGAGGCTGCCTCTGTTTGGCAGTCCTTCCTCAGCTGACCACCCTAGCCTGGCCCCACCGTCTCTGCCTGAATCGCATGTTCTCCATCACCACAGGTCACACATGGAGAGACGCACTCCTCAAATGTTCATGCAGTATGGCAATGAGTAAAAAGAACATGCCCAGGCCTGTCTCAGGAAGTTCAGAAAGCCCAAGCCGAGTGAATCCTGGTGAGAAGGAAAGAAACTCCCGTCTAGAGAATTAAAACAGAGTTCTCAATAAAAATCACCGCAGCCAGGACTGTGTAGATGGGGGCGATTTTGCTATTTCTCTGTAGAGTCCTACAATTCTATAGCCACAAAACTGTGTCTTCCGGGGGGGGGGATGGATAGTCATCATCATCAAAATGAGAGAAGAGAGATTCCCAGTATGGTTGCCTCATACAAACGTTATGTTCCCAGATGAGTGCTCTGTGGGGGTTGGGGGGTGAAGTAAGCCAATCCCTTCTGAGGAGAGCCCGAGAATAGACCAGGAATGGTGGGGAAAGCTGTCCTGTCTCCTCTCCCTGTGCGTGATACTGCCTCACAATGACAAGAACACTCCAGAAGGCTGATTGAGAAGACTTATTGAGTGAAAGGAGGCCAGACTGAGACAGACACATAACTTTCCTAAATCCCAGTATAGTACTCAAAAGACCCTTTTGTCTGTCACCTCCCATCGAGTCCCGGGGAAATGGCGTGACTAAACTACTACCCAGAGCCAGCCAGGAACATGGGAAAGAAGATGGACCCACTGCCTGGTGTGTCCACAGAAAGAGTTGCTGTGCTACCATTGACAGCCTCACCCCCAAGCAGGGCTTGTCTAGCAGCCTTGCTAGAATTGGAAGTCAGCTGAGCTAATGAACCGTAGGACTATGGATGTCCTTCATGTGCCATGGGGTGTCTTGGAAATGGAGTGTCTCGTCACGGTATCTCAGGGTCAGTGAGGGGCCACCAACGTTCACATCCTCAGGATAAGTTTAAAACAAAGGTGATTGAATCCCTTATTATGGAATCGTGTGTTGTGAGTATAGAGATGGTGGGGTCTGTAGTAGTAGTGAGTTGTGGGAGAACGGTAGAGTCCTAGACTCCTTGGGTCTGTTGTTCTTGTTGTTAGGCAGTTTGTGCTCATACAAGTTAAAGCATCTTCCTCAAAGTTTGATGTGAAGGGTTTTACAGCATCTCATGAGTCTGAATGCTTGTTCTACAGCCGGGAATCCTGTCTGGGGAGGTCACAAAACCCTAGGGCTGTGGAACACTACAGGAGGATAACTGGGTAAGTGGGTGCAGTAGGGGTCTGCCAAAGTCATGTGACTATCTTTTTCAGATCCTTCTTCCCAAGTCACAGCTCCTCCCACTGCCAAGCCTTCCCTGTCTTCTGAGAGCTGGAGAGAAGAGCAAGCCTTTCTCCCTTAAGCCTCCTCTTGTTAGAGATGTGCTCACGGCTATGACAAAGGCAATACCATCCCTGGTGCTTTGTAGGCTAAGTTAGGAGTGATCTCAGCACGTCTCTTCAGTGGAACAGCTCGAGGAGCATCAGTTGTCAGTGTTCTATTTGGCCTAGGCGTAAGATCCATGATGCAATCCGTTGGTCTTGGGATGTCCTTGTTGGGAAGATGGTATCACTCTTTCCATCTGGTCCTTAAACTGATCACTTTAGATGTTTTGTATCATACTGACTGCATGTCACCCCCCAGATGTAGCGGCAGGAAGGCAGCAGGTGGTGCATGGGTGATAACCCCTAGATCAATCTGTTTTGTGAATCTAGTCATCACCTCTCGGAACTGTCAGTCCTCTGGATTTCAAGTTTGCTCTATCCCCACTAGGGTTTCCGAGGGTCCTACTTGTTTAATGATCTGTGTCTTCTCGATGGTAATTCAGGCCATGGGTTTCTTGGATTTATTTTATCCTTTCAAACCTCCAGCTCTTTGTTTCTTTGGGTTTTGTTTTGTCCTCTTAGAGTGCACTTATTTCCAACTCCAGTTTCTCTCATGCTTTGTCATAACGTAACTGCTTTGGGGTTTGGGTCTGTCCTCTCATCTCTGACCCCAAGATTCATCATTAGGGTGTTTGAGATCGCCATGGTTTTCATGGTGCAGGACCTGATCGCTTTAAACTTGCCTCTTAAACCTGCTTTTTTATTTTTTACTTCTGGCATCGTGTGGAGGTGTCATTCCCCACCTGAGGAGGTGGGGCACATAGAGGAGGAATGTCTATTCATAGATATCTGGAATGCAGGTTTGCCACCAGTATCCATGGAAACAGGCTCCATCCTATCCACCTCCATCACTGAGGACCCTATGTATGGCTTGGGCCACATGGCAGAAGAAAACTTGCAAACTTGAGGGACTAATGGGCCTATTTCTCCTGTTGCTGAGGCCAACAGGAGAAAGGGTGCGGCCGCATACCTACAGAAAAACAGAGTGTTTTTTAAGGTTCTTTCACTCAAAGGCCCTGCACATCTGCCCATCCTCCCTTCCCCACTTAGGAGGTCAGGAAGTGAACGTGCCCTGCCCATGTTCCTGGTAAATGAAGAAAGAAGTGGCAAGGGCTCCTCTTGGTCCAGCTCACCTGGTTCATAAGGCTGCTGGATGTCAGCTGGTCTGGAAACTCTGCTCCACAGGATGATGGTGTGGAGGCTAAGATAGAGAGACTGATATCGCCATCACATTCAGTCCTAACAGAACTCAATGCATTGTGGTTATTGGAGGACACCAATTGTGAATGATCCCGGGACCACAGCATCATGCCAAGGCGACCAAGAGCATCAACAGGACTAGAGGTATGAACAAGATTGGCCTGCAGCCCAGTGAATGAATACACGATGCTATGAACTCTATCCACCCTCCTCAGTACAGAAACACCAAAAGTGAAAATGGCAGGGATGTGTACTTTGAAGAAAAATCAACTAGTCTTACATCCAACAAGGACCAGCCCCAGGGGGGCCCATGGGCCTCTAACAACAGAAGGGGCTGGAAGGGGGTGAGGAGGCAGATTAATCATTACTTAGCAGTTGCTACCTCACCCCAAATAAAGACAACACAACCTCCAGGTCAGAGATGACAAGGCATGGAAAATGGAGTCTTCAGAGCAACGCAGTAGGGAAGGCAGTTTGCCGCTGCACCCGTGTGTAGGATATGAACCTGAAGATGTCTGTGACCCTAGAAGGAGCGGTTTCACTCATGCCCCATTATGTGGATTCCAAGAAGGGTGGGCAGGAAGCTGACAGCAGAGGATGTTGTCAAGAGTCTGAGGAGGAAGGCAGGAGAGCCCAGTGAGAGGTTCAGATTGGAAGGATCATGTGGAGAGCTATGGAACCACAGGGCGGCTCTATGCTAAACCCTTCCACACCATACCACTAACAGTCTTTGCTTGCTTCTTTTTCAAGGTCTGAAGAACAGGCCCAGATCCATGGTTCCTGACCAAGAGTCTATGTTTGGCCTGGTGTGGTTTATAAGACACAGGAGGAAGCCAGGCTAGAAATTGAGGAAGCTGTGTGCCCCAAAACCTGTTGTTAGCTGTTGAACACCTCCGACAATCAGGGAATAAGCTCTGCACTCCTCATCTCCCTGCAGAGTGAGCTCTGTTTAAATTAGCTCCCCAACTATTTACATTCATAGTTCCCACAGCACTATTGGCTGGACAGAGAAGTCAGCCATCTTATGGACAGACAGCCATCCAGCCTCTGAGCTCCACACAAGAGAATTGTTTCCCACGTGACCTGGGGTCTTCAACAGCATGACCTCTTGTTTCCATCAATATTCTCAGTGACCAGATGCAAAGAAGTGTTGGCATATTTCTCAATGAGGAGATAAAGAGGCACAGGGAGGGGAGGAGGAGAGGAGGAGAGGAGGGGAGGGGAAGGGAGGAGACAGGCAAGTGAACATGTCAAGAGAGAAGAGAAAAGCAGTAAGAGAGAAGGAAAGGGCATGAAGCTGCGGGAAGGAGGAGAGTCTGTCCAAAGGAAATTCCTGTCTGGCAGTCTAGAAGAAAAGAGGCTCACATGCTAGGTTGATGCAGGAGCCATGGACCAGGAGGACTGGGAACAAAATTCCCTTAAAAGGCGAGTTAGGGACAGCAGAGAATGGGGGCCCAGAAAGAGAAGACTATGTGGTCTTGGTGGTTTGTCTTAGTGGTTCTGGTTTATGCTAAGTGCATAACTTGGATGCTGCCTGGGTGATTGGCTCCTGTTCTGGGATGCTGAGGCTGAGGCAGGGTGTGACTGCAGAGAAGAGAAGCCACACCCTTCCTAGGAGCTTCTTCCCATGCCTGCTTTACCAGGCTTGGATTATTCTGGTAATATTGTGTCTCTGTCTTCCCAGCCTCCTTCCTCCAGGCAGCCGTAGTGACATCTTCCTTCCTGCAGATTCCCAAGATTTGTGTTATTATTCATGCCCCCAGAGACTGACTGGTTGACTTTCATTGACTAGAATTACATTATTATTATTATTATTATTATTATTATTATTTTGTCTACTGTGACTAGGTGAGCAGAACTTTACATAGTTTGAAACACTCCTGCCCAGAGAAGGCCAGCAACAGCCTCGGGACTCATTCATACCCAGTGTCTGCTCTCTCATGGTCAGGATTAGAGGGAAACTAATTTCCACGGAGCTGTAGATGTCAGCCGTGGTGCTGTGAGGAGCCTGGCTCAGTGAGGTGTCTGTAGTGCCCTCCTGGGCACACTCCAGGTAGTGAGGGGCTGTCTGAGTCAGCAGGGACTTCCCAGTGACAGGGAATACAAGGGGACAATCTGTGGGACCATTCAGAAGAAGAAGTTGAGTTCACCAAGTATCTCCTGGTGGTAGAAGATGAATTTCTGATGCCTGGTTTTAATGCAACATACCTATAGAATTGAACTTTTTTTTTCACAGAAGCTGCTGGTCTTGAGAGGTTGGGAATATGGACCTTAGTGGCAACTTATCAATATGTCTGGAATACACTTCCTCTGCCACAACTACACCCTAGACCAAGCCACTACGTCAGTCTACACTGATCAGCCCTACTGGCGGAGACAGTGCAATGGATCCCCAGGGTTGTCATACTAAGAACTTGACTCTTGTCCCTGAAACCTTTCCCAGCTGTTCCAGGGCCTGTGAGATAGGAACTTGGTAAAGGCAGGCACAGAGTATCTTTTCCACCATCCACTTACTGAATCGGCCCATTCCTGCACTCTTAAAACCCTATGATCGAGGCAAATTCTCTTATAAGAGAAAGCTTAGTGGCCCCACGGTTCCAGAGCACTCGAGTGCAATGACATCATGATGCAGAATCCCACAACAGGCAGACAGATAGGCATGGGGTTGGAGACGTAGATCGTAACTTACCTTTGATTCTCAAGCATGAGGGAAGACAGACAGACAGACAGACAGACCGATTGAGAAGGAGAGGGGGAGAGGGAGCACCACGGAATAGCTTCGGTTTTGAAATCATAAATGCTTTGCCACTCCCTACTAGCACACCTCCTTCCCACCAGTCACACCCCATGGTCCTTCCCAAACAGTTTCACCAACTGGGGACCAAGTATCCAAACATGTGCATCAAAGAGGGACCATTCTTGTTCTGACCAATGCTCCATCTTATCTGGGAGCTCAGAAGAAGCGCCCCTTAGGAAGCAACACACTGGATTCTGACTGTTGCAATCTCCCCCCATCTCTGCGCTCTGCCTGAGTTTTTAGGGTGCAGAAATGGCTCCCTTGTCTTTTCCCATGCAGATGTCCCAGAATTCCTGTTCAAAGATTGACAGAATTGACCATCAGTGATGGTCTCAGGAAGATGTGAGAAGAGGGCTCTTTTTGCTCTCATTTCTTCCCTTAAGCTTTTCTTGAGTTGCTCCAATAGGGGAACATGTTTAGCCCCCAACACAGACACTGGATAGTCATGACCATCTCATGTAGATTGTGAGACTATGTGGCTCTGAAAAGCAACGGCCCACCCCACCATTCTCACTAAGAGACAGAACACACAAACCCACCTGTTATATGTGACAATGGAAGTCTGACCAGGGTGGCAGTCAGTCAACCACTCCATGCCACAGCCCTGTTGCAGGTGGCTCAAGCAGGTGAGACAGTCAGTGTCCTTATCTCCAAGCCCTTAATCATCCCAGGCACATGTCAGTGTGAGCTTAAGTTGTGGCCCAGTGCAAGGGGTCATAGTGTTTAGGGATTGTTTAGGGAATGTTCTATCGGTGAACTGCACTGAGAAAGTCTTCTAAATATCAAGGAAAGATTTCCCGCACCTGGCTCATGGGGCACTCGAAGGGGTAGAAATGGCAAACTCTAGGCAACTGTTGCCTCCTAGTCTGCTTACTGTGGTGGTGGACCTTGGAGGCCAGGGTGTTCTGTCTGAGGACTCTGGAAGCAGAAAACCTAAGGCAAGGATCTGCCCAGCTCCCCTCAAGGCAAAAGCTCCCTAACCTGAGGTAATGTGAGGTGAAGGAGTTCCTGTGAGAAGAGGTTACATAATCTATGAGAGACGCCATCCGACAGGCCAGACCAGTCCTTCCAATAACTCTAAGGCAGCGAGCCTCAAATGCCTTGGGGGCTTGGTTCAGCAAAGGACACGATCACTTGTGAGTCCCTTGGAACCTGCAAATTAATCTACACGGCAGATCTTAGCAGGAGTCAACATAAAACATTTTTGGCTAGCCTCTCTGTTCTCCCTAGCTTCTTCTCACTCAGCAGGAAATTGATACTACCCTATGGTCTTCTTTAATTTGCCGGCCTTCATGAGTCCTACAAACTCCACAACATAAGGAACGCATCCAACTGCCTGCTTGTGGTGCTTCTCCTACGGCACTGCAACAGGGGACTGAGCCCCAAACGGGGTCTTTGACCCGTATTCTCTGGGATTAGTACCTTGGGCTCCCGAGAGACAGCGGGAGATAAGAACCTAGCCATCAGAACTGCCCTACAAGTGGTGCGACCTAACCCAGACAATAGCTCACTAGATCAAGGGCACATTCTGCAAATGAGGGTAGGAACTCAGATCTAGCAACCACAAAAATGCCTTGCATGTCAGTGTGAATCTATAATCTCTCCTCTGCGGAGATGGATGGAAAAGACCTGTTTTGGATCCCTGTGCTGTTGGCCTAGTGTTAACTTCCAACCTCTGGCTCCGAGGAGATAATCTCACAAAACAAGGGAAGCATGACGCTCGAGACCCCTTCCTGTACACACATGACTGAATATACACCCGAGTGCTCCAAAAACACATGTGAACTCACAAACTAGTACATAGACACACACACACACACACACACACACACACACACACACACACGGCGGGAGGCATGAAGAGTAATTAGAGAAAGCCCTCGATTATCATGTCTTTTGTTAATGGTCAATTTCCCAGCCTGTTAGTTGTCATTTTCAGCCTGTAGCATTCAACCCAATGGCTCATCCATAACTGTATTTGAATTTGATTTTTGTGTCATCAGATGTGTCTGCCAAACAAGTACTTGGCCGGAACCTGTGAATGTCCAGGTTTCCACCTTTTACTGTCTATTGTAGTGCTAAGAGCAGGGTGGGGGTGGAGAAGGGGACAGGACTTGGAGTCCACATTTAGTCCCTGGACCCTGCCCCCAAGTTAATTTGGATTGGTGAATAGAGATGTCGACAGCCAATAGCTGGGTGGTAGAGAGACATAGGTGACATTGAGGTTTCTCGGGCTTGGAAAGGGAGGACCATAAGGAGGAGAGAGGAGAGAGGGGAAGCTACAAGGAAGAAGAAGAACATGCAGGGGGGGGGGGATAAGGAGAGCTGCCGTGGACTAGGGGCTGAGAGAATGTGGCCCAGAGGGCTGCCCAGTTGGGGTATGAGCAGCCTAGATAGAACACAGTAAAAGTGATAATTTGGGGTTATGGAAAGTAGATTCTAACAGAGGGGAGTAGGCAGCTGCCCAGCTCTTGTGCTGCCTAAGACATATTTAAAAATATAAAGGCTGTGTGTGCCTTTCATCCAGAACATAAATGCTCTAAGGCAGGGAAGAAGCCCACGCCGGGATTTTAATATTTTCTACTACAGTGAAGAACAGTGGGGTAAACTTCTCGGCTGTCTGGCTGAGAACGCTACAGAGCAGCGGCATTCATTTTATTTGGGAGCCTTGCCCACAATGTCTCAGTGCCGCGGACCCTGTGCGTTCATTTCAGCCCCAATGTTAACACTCAAGACTTTTAATAAAACTGGAGCAGTTTAAATGTCTTCAGATTTGAAACAAGATTTCCCAGGCTGATGTTGAAATTTCCTTTATTTTATTAAATGTTCATTTGATGTCCATCCTGACTCTTCACTTCTCATTGAGAGAAACTCTCAACTCTCACCCCAAGTGAACAGAAACATGGGGACACTGACTTCTCAGCTGGAAACTTCTAACCCTGTGCCCTCTTCACTGGGGGCATCTACTTTCTGGAGCTTTCCTCCTCTGTACTGGCTGGCTTTGTGTGTCAACTAAGCTGGAGCTATCACAGAGAAAGGAGCTCCCATTGAGGAAATGCCTCCATGAGATCCAGCTGTAAGGCATTTTCTCAGTTAGTGATCAAGGGTGGGAGGGCCCATTGTGGGTGGTGCCATCCCTGGGCTGGTGGTCCTGGGCTCTATAATAGAGCAAGCCGAGCAAGCCAGTGGAATCAATCCAGTAAGCAGCACCCCTCCATGGCCTCTGCATCAGCTCCTGCCTCCAGGTTCCTGCTCTGTGTGAGTTCCTATCCTGACTTCCTTTGGTGAGAAACAGCAATGTGGAAGTGGAAGTTGAACACACCTTCTCCTTCCCTACTTGCTTCTTGCTCATGATGTTTTGCTAGTAATAGAAACCCTAACTAGGACGCCCACCAAAGCCTTGGCACTGGCACTTCTAGCTGCTCCTTAGCCAGGACAACTATGTCCTACTGGTAGCTGTTTCTGAAGGCAACCGACATGTCCTGTATGTAACATGGCCACAAGGATACCCAATTCTTTGCTGCTGGTAAGTCTGTGTCCAAACATGTCAAAGGGTCAGAATCCAGCTCCCTGTCACAGATCAATATTTCTTGAGGAAATTTGGGTTGTTTTCCAAGGCTGCAAATGCAGAGAGCTTCTAGACTAACCTTTGCTCCGGCAGCCCAAAGCTATCAGATTTAGCCCGTTCCTTCTTCTTTCTGGCACAGAGTTACTGCTGCATCTCCTTCACAATTTCAAAAAGCATTGGCATTATTTCTAAATCTTTTACTAAATACATGTGTGTTACTGACATGTGTGTCACAGACCTGAAAAAGCTTCTAGGATTCTGGGCAATCGTCTTTTCCACCTGTGGTTGCGTTAGTAATGGCAGCTAATTCGACTCTCAGCTTCACGCTCCTGGAATGCACATTGCACTAACCACCTTCTCAGCCCTCCATCTGCTAATAGACATTCCTTTGAACATCCCCAGACTCTCTAGACAACTGACCACGTAAAAAGAAGCCAGGCAGCACTGACGGAACATTTCAGCACAGAGGACCTGGCTGGCACAGCACACCGAAGTAGAAACATCCTCCATTGAGATAAGTTCCCCTTCTGTGCTTAAGTCCACTTGAACTGTGGATGCAAAGCACTTCCTCTTTGCAGTGGCCTTGCCAGCTCTGTGCTGGGTCAACTCCATACATTAAAAGATGCTAGATGTTTCAGTAGCAGAATTATGTCACCAGGCAAATGCTTCCTTCTGCCAACGATGCACAAATCAATGATCATTGCTTTGTATAACCAGTCAACTGCGTAGATAGACATCCATGATGTCAAATGACATAGGAACCTGGGGCTTGGCTCCTGGACTGGGCTAACATGAGGAGTGAAGGAGGGAAATAAGGAAAGCCTTGTAAGCTCAGGGTCACAAGGTCAGAGAGCTGTGATCAGTGGGGACAAAACACGTATTTTCTGGGAGGGGGTAAATGAAAAGGAGGAATATGAAGCTGCCAACCCTAGAGGAAAATATCGATAGGTCATTAAATCAGCCAGAGGCTAGTGAAGGTGGCTTAGGTCAGCTATCCCTGCTTCAGCTGTCCTGCAGTCTGCACAGACCCACTCAGGGAATTGGGGGCACACAGAGCAACTGGGGGAAAGTGGAAAGG
Source organism: Mus pahari (assembly GCF_900095145.1). Lineage (NCBI taxonomy): Eukaryota > Metazoa > Chordata > Mammalia > Rodentia > Muridae > Mus > Mus pahari. Next base: position 55,227,493 of record NC_034605.1, on the reverse strand, counting down.
CCTTGGCTGTGAAGAGCTCAGTAGGAGAGTGCGAGGCCCTGACTTCCATCTCCCCTCCCTTAGCAAACAGTTACGGTGGCTTATGCTTAGATTCCCACCACTGGCAAGGTGGAGACCTGCTCACTTCTAGGTCTCACTGTCTGCAGATATGGAATGAATGTTAGTATACACATAGAGACAAGTAAATCTGCACACACAGACAGACAGACACCCCCACATGTACACCCCCCACCTCACACCTACCTGAGTGATGAAGGGAAACAAAAAAAAATCATTTGTACTTTTGTGGAGTGATTTTGTCTGTCGAATTATTTCTGTGTTTGATTCTTTGGGACAGGGCCTGTAGAACAGTGTGAAAGGTGAATGAACCCTTCGTGTATCTAAGTGTGATCTCAAACTTCAGCTCGTTCTGCCTCCACCTCCAAGTGCTGATTACAGATATCATAATCTGCCATCTAGATCTAACGAAAGCTTGTGTGCTGGGCCAGCACTCTACAACTGAGCTATACACTGAACCCATTTTATAACTTTATGTGGAGACTTAGTCTCTTGTAAGGGTGTCATACCTGGGCCTGATATCATTATGGATGCTCTCAGTTATGATGTGTAGCTTGGGACTCTCTCAGCAGACTCAGATGCACAGAGAAAGGAGTAAGAACTGAAAGCAATGCTATCACAAGATGAGAAGTGTCAGTGGTCTCCATGGTAATCCATGATTCTCGAAGCTCAGAGACACAAGGGACAGAGCCCTCTTAGAGCTTCAGAAGAGACTATTCCTGGTAAGAAGAGGCCAGGAGCAGTTCTGACCCTGCCCATGGAAGCTCTAGTATTGTGGTGACAACTCTGACCAACAGGCTTGAAGTTTCTTAGTGTTCTTTGTCTTGCATCGCCTTCATTCTTTGTACAAGAGTCAAAGTCATATTGACACAGACAGACAGACACCATTTAACCTCTGACCTGGAGACTTGACATGGCCTTCTGAAGAAGTCTGCATTCTGAGGAACAGCCAGCTCGTGATCGTGATAGAGAGCAGCAAACACATCGAAGAAACTGGAACTAGGGTCAGTGTGGTAGAGATGCCTCCATTGATAAAGTGTATGCCAGAAAACCATGAAGGAGGACCCATGCACTTGTCCAAGAAACCACATACAATGTAGGGTACAGTGGTACACAGGGCGTAATCCCTACTGTCTAGGAGCATGGGAAGGAGTCTAGATGAACTCCATCCAGATTGGTGAGAGACAATTTCTCAAAAATCAAGGTGGAAGACTAAAGAGGAGTGGATTCTGTGGTTTACCTATGGATCCATGAACAATTACACTCAGAAAATGATACATAGATGAAAACACACATACACAGACAGACAGACAGACAGACAGACAGACAGAGACAGAGACACAGAGAGAAACAGAGAGACAGAGAGACAGGAGATAGATAGAGAGACAGAAAGAGGCAGAGGAGGGGGAGGGATGTGTGTGTAGAAAAGATGCTTAGAAAGATCTGTGGGTTTCCTGTATCCCACCAGCCAGATGAACAGAGAGTCCATGTTTTCAGAGAGGTCATTTATAAGGTTTCTGTGCCTGGAGGTCAGGGTCCTCTCTCTCTCTCTCTCTCTCTCTCTCTCTCTCTCTCTCTCTCTCTCTCTCTCTCTCCATCTGATTAGAATTTAAGATCCATGCTATGTGCAAAATCTAGCGTATCATACACACAGACCTGCATACAGTCTACCAGTTCCAGAAGGAACCACAGACTCTAAGTGCATTTGCAAATGAGTCCAGGTGACCTACAAAAAAGCAGGAAAGCCATAGCAAACACATAGCAACAGGCATCACCTCAGTGGTAACTCAGTGTTTCAGTGGCCTGGCCTACCCTATCAGTGGAGTGGCCTGTCCCACCTGGGGCTGCTGAGCCACAGGCTTCCATTCTTTGGCTAGAAGACAGACGTCAGCAAACACACAAAACACCCCTAACTTGTCACATGGCCTTTTACTTCTTGAGGAAGCAACTGTGATGCTGCCCTTGCTAGTGTTACCATGGAAACCAGAGGAGCGCTCAAGCTGATGAAGAGGGTGATGTTGTGGAGGTCTCCGACATCAAGAACAATCCTGAGGAGATAGGGGAATGACATTTTGTGGCATACGTGATGACCTCCTGTCCAACCTGAGGATACCACGTCTGATTCTAACTGAGCTCCACAGGATAGTGTGGAGGCTGGGACTGAGGAGATGTACACTTCAGTGGGAGGACACGTGATACTGTATACTCCATGGACCACCCCAGGATGGGAACACCACATATGAAAATGGCAAGGGCAAAACCATGAGAAGCCACCACCTACATCTAGTGAGGATCAGCCCAGGAGGCACCCACAGCCTCTAACAAGATCAGAAGAAGGGGCTTGGAGGGATAAAGGGGCGGATTAGTCACTGGTTCACAGTTTATGCTGTTGTCCCCCTCCCCAACCCCTGAGACACAACCTCCAGGTAAGGGACAGCAAAGCATAGAGAATGGAATCCCAAGGAAGTGGAGTAGGCGTGGCCACCAACATTCACCTTTGCCTTTTCAAGGCCCTTTCCCACCGACGTGCGATGCCTGATTTCAGGACATGAACCCAAAGGTGTCTGTGCCCTTGGAAGGAGTGTTCCTGCTCCGTGCATCTCCCATATGTGGATTCTGGAGAAGTTGAGCCAGCAGCAGTCAGCAGAGAGTACCACCAGGGTCTGAGGAGGGAAGGAGGGAGGGGAGAGGAGGGAGGAGGGCGAACGTGAGCACGGGTTGGGAAGGGAGGAATCCGCTGGAGAGCTGAGCAACCACAGGGCGTCTCTTTGCTAAGTCCTTCTATGTCAGTTCACTATCAGAGCCTTTGCTTGTGCCTTCTTTTAAGGTCTGAAGAACAGGCCCAAATCAGCGGCTTCTAAACCGCAGGTCTGTGTTCAGACTGGTATGGCCTATGAGCCACAGAAGGGAGCCAAGCCGGAACTTGTAGAGGCTATGTGCCCAAAACATGTTGTTAGCTGTCAGACATCCCAGCAACCAGGGCACAAACGCTGTACCCTTCATCTCCCTGCAGAATGTGAGCTCTGCTTAAATTAGCTCCCTGATGGATAGTTTCATTGTTCTCCAACACTACTGGCTGGACAGAGAAGTCAACCACAAAACCATCTTGTTATGAAGAGGCAGCTGTCTGGCTTCTGCGGTACGCACGAGAGAGCTACGTGTCTCACACGACTTAGGGTCTTCGATAGCTTGTGCCCTAACCCCCCCGCCCCCACTGTGTACTGGCTGGTTTTGTGTGTCAACTTGCCACAGCTGGAGTTATCACAGAGAAAAGAGCTTCAGGTGAGGAAATGCCTCCATGAGTTCCAAGTGTAAGGCATTTTCTCAATTAGTGATCAAGGGTAGGAGGACCCATTGTGGGTGGTGCCATCCCTAGGCTGGTAGTCCTGGGTTCTATTAGAAAGCAAACTGAGCAAGCCAGGGGAAGCAAGCCAGTAAGCAGCACCCCTCCATGGCCTCTGCATCAGCTCCTGCCTCCAGGTTCCTGACCTGTGTGAGTTCCTATCCTGATGTCCTTTGGTGATGAACAGCAGTGTGGAAGTGTAAGCTGAATAAACCCTTTCCTCCCCAACTTGCTTCTTGGTCATGTTTTCTGCAGAAATAGAAACCCTAAGACACCCATCAACATTATCAATGACAAATTTGAAGAAGTGTGTGTACTGTGTAAACCAAGGAGGTAAGAGGAGGCTCAGGAAGAGGAGTGGAGGTGAGGAGAGAGACCAGTGGGACATGTCAAGGGAGAAGAAAAACAGTGAGTGAGGGAGGGAGGCAAGGGCATGAATTTAGGGAATGAGGAAGAAAGTCTGTCCAGAGGAAACTCCAGTCAGGCCATTGAGAAAGAAGGAAGGAGATTGATTGCTGGGTGGTGGGTGACAGAGGCTGTAGACAAGCAGGAGAAGCAAAATTCCCCTGAAGAAGAGAGTCGTGGGTGGCGGCATGAATACCCAGGAGCAGGGGAGTGTATCTTTCTGGTAGGTCCCATCTTGGGCCAAGGTACAACACCTGGATGTTGCCTGGGAAACACGCTCCTGTCCTGGGATGTTCAGGCATGGTATGACTGTAGAGAAGAGATGTCACAGACTTCCAGGAGCCCCTCCCTCTCTGCTTCACTTACCCAGGCTTTGGGCTGATCTGCTACCATCTGTGTCTCTGTCTTCACGGCCTTCTTCCTTCAGGCCCCTATGGTGCTGCTGTTCCATTCAGGGATTACATAAAACGATATGGATTTCATGGTCCAATTGGGGATTTCTTGACTTTAATCGAGTAAGATTGCAAGATTGTTCTGTCTGGTGGGAATCCGTAAGTAGGGCATGCCAGGGCTGTGCACCGTTACTTCCCCCATAAGGCCAGTGGCTTTTGGTATACCTTATGCCCAATGCTCATCCTTCGGGTCAAGATAAGGAGAACTAATTGCCATGGAGCTGCAGATGATGGTTAGTGGTATTGTGTGCAACCTTCCCGAGTGAGTTATCTGCAATGCTTGCCTGCCCACCTTTCATATAAAGAGCCTTTCCTTGAGTCAGCAGGGGCAGCCTCTTCAGGGATCGTTCATGTGAAGCAAGATGAGTCCACTATGTATCTATTTGTGCGGGAAGGTGGGTTTCTGAAGCCTGATTTTAATGTAATATATACTCACCAAGCAAATTGATTTTGCTTTCTTCTATAGAGGCTGCTGACAGGGTCAATGGGAATATGGGCTTTTGTGACAGCTCATACATCTGTCTGGAGTCCACTTCCTTGAATATTGTATCTGTAGCCTTGATCAAGTCCTATATGGCGGCCTGTTTCTGACCAGCCCTAGTAACAGGCACAGAGCACTGGGCATAATGAAGGCATAAGTCTTGGTCCCCTGTTTCCCTTTCAGCATCTCCTTACTGATGAGGCCCATTCCTGCTTCCTGAGTTTCTAATCTATTGCCATGTCAAAACACCATAGTCAATGTCTAATGGAAAATGTTAAATTAGCCAGTTCCAGAGACTAAAGTCTGTAACCATCACTGTGAGGAGCCTGGCAACAATCAAGTAAGTGTGAGGCTGGGGAACTACTGAGGGCTCTTCTTTGATCCTCAAGTATATGAGAGAGGGGGGAGAGAGAGGGGGGAGAGGGAAAGAGACAGACAGAGAGAGACACAGAGAGAGAAAGAGAGAGAGAGAGAGAGGAGAGAGAGAAGAGAGAGAGAGAGAGAGAGGAGAGAGAGACACACAGAGAGACAGAGAAAGAAAGACTGAGAGAGACACACAGAGACAGACAGAGACAGAGAGAGACAGAGAGAACACTTACTTAAATAGGTTTGTCTTTTCCTTAGAACTGTCCCATCCCCCACTGACACACCTCACAATCCTTCCCAAACATCTTTGCCATAGAGCTTCCAAGTGTCCAAATACATGTGTGCCTGGTGGCCATTTTCATCCACATCCCCATGTCATCAAGGACCTTGGACTGACACTCCATCACACTGGGTTCTGCCTATTGAAACCACCCCCACATTGGGCTCTTCCTGTATTTTTATAGAGCAGAAATGTCACCCATGTCTTATCACTCTTCCCACACAGATGTTCCAGAAAACACCCTAGAAGAGTTACAGACTTGTCCCTGCATGACCATCTTAGGATGATTTGAGAAGTGACTCTTGTGCTCCACATTCTTTCCCTAAGAAGATTTTTTTTTTAGCTATTCCTATAGGGCACCCATTCTTAGCTCCCACACCAACACTGGATGGCTCATGTCCACATCACAAGGTCAGAATGGGCTAGATCAGGATCCTGTGGCTCAGAAAAAGGACAAATAACAACCATACCCCATAATACTCACTGAGAGACAAAACACACAAACTCACCAGTGGTCTGGCATATGTGACAATGGAAGTCTGACTATGGTGACAGCCTGTCAGCCATCCCATGCTACAGACCTGTTGCGGGTGGCTCAAACAGGAGGGGCCTTCAGTGTCAGTGTCTCCTAGCCCTGAACTCTCCCAGACACAGTATGTCAATGTGATCAAATGTCGTGGCCCAGTGCAGGATACCATGGTGTTTAAAAATTATGTTTCTCTTGATTTGAATACTTTATAAGTAATATTTCAAACTTAAAATATGAAACTAGCTCATTTATTTTTCTCACTTTGTATGTGTATGTATGTATTTACATTTATTTATTTATTTATTTATTTATTTATTTATTTATTTATTTATGTTTACTTAGCTGGGTTTCTATTGCTGTGATAAAACACCATGACCAAAAAGCAAGTTGAGGAGGAAAGTGTTTATTCAGTGTACACTTCCATATCACTGTTCATTATTGAAGGAACTCAATAGGGCTTGCTCCCCCTGGCTTGCTCAGTTTGCTTTCTTATAGAACCCAGGACTGCTATCCCAGGGATGGCTTAACCCCATAATGAACTGGGTCCTCCACATCACTCACTAGTTAAGAGAATGCCTTAATATGTCAGCCTAGAACTCAGTCTTATAGAGGCCTTTTCTCAGCTGAGGTTCCCTCCTCCCAGATAGCTTTAGTTAGCCAACACATTCTTGGTTCAGGCATCAGGATCATCACACACAACTTGAAATACTGCAATGAATAATACATCTTAGTGTGTATCCTGTTTGTTCATGCACCTGATGTGTCTCTGACCTTCAAGGTCACTGAGCTGTTGAGTAACTTTCTAAATGACAGAAGGCTAAAGAGAATTCAGATGATGACCAGTTCATGGAAATGACTGGTGGCTGTCACACACTGATGCCCTCTGTTTGCATAAATAAGTGTGTGTGTGTGTGTGTGTGTGTGTGTGTGTTAGAGAGAAGAGAGAGGAGAGATTTCACTTGTAGATATGTATGTGTGTATGCATGTGAGTGAGGGCACATGTATGTTTGCATGTATGTATGAGTAGGGCTCATACATACCAACCTGTACACTCCCATCACCATCAGGGAGTCATGTGATGAGCCCCCTTAACTCCATTTTCTTTCCTAAGAAAATGTTTTCTCTTTCTGGTAAGATTGCCCAGTGGTTATGGTCACTCATTACTCTTACATAAGATCTGGGTTTGTGTCCCAGAATGCAAACTCAGACGCATAATCATTTCCAGGACACCCAATGCCGCCTTCTGATCTCCATGGATTCCTGTGTGCATTTGGTGCCTGTGAATACGTACCCTTGAGCGTCCACATATACACATAAAATTACAAGTAGCAACAACTGTTTTAAGACGATACTTGGTGGCTCAGACCTGTCACATTAGTAGTGGTGAGGTAGGCAGTGGAGATCACTGTGCAGGCACACTGTCATGGTCACACACCGCCCGCCACACAATCTTCCGGAGCACGCATACAAGTCTCTTCCATGTTGATCTTTTGTGTTGGTTTCCTGGTTTCTTTCATGCTGTGTGCAGCGGCTCCCTCTGTGTCCGTGAAATTCTATCTCACTCTCCTGGAGATGGGTTTGCTTTGCTGTGGAGATTTTGAGTTATGAAGATATTAATTACCCCAGCGTTAGACTACCTGTCCTTTCTCCACTATGGTTAGCCTCTCCTTTTCACTTTCAATTAAATTGTTTTTTTTTTTTTTTTACCTCAGTATCATTTGGGGGATTTCATTCCTAGCTGTCCTCTTTTCTCTGCTGTCTCTTATTTTCTTTCATCAAGAGATCACTCACATCATTGGTCATTCTCTAATCTCCACTATGTTTCCAGCTCCCAGCCCACCCTACCATCAAGCTCATTCATAAAGCAAGCTCCTTAGTCACGTAGTTTCGGCAGGGAGTAAATTATCAGTTTTTTCATATCCTTGCTTAAAACTTCTTTAAAATTTGAAATATTAACAATAAAAAAACCCCACAATCTATGCTGGGAACATAAACCTGTCCTCTTCATGTGTGTGAGATTGTAGGTGGAAATGTACATGACTGAGGCATCCATGGCGCTCATGAGATTGTAGGTGGAAATGCCTGTGACTGAGGCACCCATGCTGCCTTCGCTGGGTGAGCTTCCTTTTGCCCATTCGACATTCATATCCACCCTTCCTCTCCTTGCAGGAATTCCAGGCACCCCACACAACCCTGTTGATTTTAAATTAAAACACTAGATTATGTCTTAGGTATCCCTGGATGCTTCAGTATGACATACCGAAAGTGGTCCCCTCCATCAGTCTCCCCACCTGCACACTCCTTGAGGTAGTTCCCTCCTGCAGTGCAGGTCCCTGTTTGCTTCCTGGCAGCCATCAGAGGCCAGATCAGTGTACACGGCCTGTGTTAGAGAAGAGTGGTTCAGATAAGAACCTGAACTCTGGGCAGGCAGTCCCAATTCTACCCTCTCCTCCTGGGTTACTTTATGTTGACTGAGCACCTCCTACTCACAGACATCATGGTATGTGGCCATTACAGTTCCCATTGTCCTGGCTTGATTCCTGTCTCACTGGTCCAGCCATTACAAGCCAAAAGAAAAAAGAATTTTAGGTTTAGAACAAATCACAGGAGATATGAGGCCTAAAGAGCTCTGAATGTAAGTGAACAGGCAAAAATAAGCAACATATGAAATTATAGATTTGTAATGATAGATGACCTAGCCGAGAACAACACTTGCTGTTCTTTCAAGGATCCAGACTCCGCCTCAGGCTACGCACAACCACCTGTAACTCCAGTACCAGGGGATGCAATGCTGACTTCTGGTCTCCATGGGCACCAACGTGCACGTGTTCAGATGCACACATGCACACACACACACACACACACACACACACACACACACACAACTTAGGGAACAATTGCTCAAGAACAGAATGCTGGCACCAAACCAGATTATTTCCCATCTAGGAAGAAATTGACTAGTCTATGAGGGGAGTCCCTCTGGTTGACACTCCTGATGTCTATGGTGACATCACAAGGTTATTTATAAGGGTGGGACCTCCAATGGCCAGAGCCTTCTCAGAGAGCAGAAGTGGGGAGGCATGCCACCAGGAGCTGGGCCCAAATCTCAGAGAGATCTAAAAGGTTGCTATCTCAATGTCCATTGCCACTATGGGAGGGAACGCTCCCTGACATTGGTCCCTTCCTCTTCAAATGCGTACATGGTTACATGGTTGTCCATGTCTTGCCGGTTATCCAGATGTCCATAGCCAGAAACTGGCTCAGCTAGTGTGTGCTACAAATAGTGCAAGCCGAATGAGTACCGTTGGTGCATACGAACAGCCAGTCTGAGAGGCCAGTTTCCTTTGACACATGCACATCTAGGTATGACACACAATACACATCTATGAATGACATACAACACACATCCCAGTATAATAGACCTCAGAGCTGGGCACCACTTTCTCGTTTATGGTCAGTCAAAGGTCTCTGCATGGCCCACAAGAGCATCTGTGCCTTCTGTGACTGCCAGGGTCCTCATTGCTGCCCTAGTGGGAGGGCAAATATGCCCTGTTTAAAGGACACTGGTTGTTTAACAGACATTGGCAAACTACAGAAAGCATGAGATCCCTGCCACGGAAGACGGAGGGAACTGACCCTTATCTCCATAAACTAGTGTAACATTTAGAATGGTAACTTTAACCTAATTTTAGACAATAAAGATCTGATGATAGCTATTGGTATAATAGCAAGAACAGCACAGGCTATTCGCTTAAACACAGAAAAAGGCTGATGTTCAAACACATTAGCCATTGGCCTCATACTCATGTAGGAATGAGTGTGTAGGGGTCACATGCTGACATCAGGCACAGGGAACATCTTAGCCAGCATTTGGATCACAGGGGAATCATTTCAATGCATGTGACTTCTCCCCCTGGTCTCACAGCTAAGACTCCAGAGCTACCTCTGTGATTTCCACCCAGAATATTCTTGTGAAACCTGTTTTTATGAGAAAGATCAACTGTCTAAAAATAAAGTTTGAAATAAAGACTAGCTCAAAGCGATCATCATCCAAGGTATTTATTTCCTGGGGAATAAATCCATGGCAATCTAAGCTCTGAACCATCTGGCCCTGCAGCTAAGTTTCCAGGACATCAGATAACCAAGGGCTTAAGACTGCTGCCCAATCCAGTGAATTGCAAAGGACATTTTAATTGGAAATGGGCTTCCAAGCAGCTGTCATATATTAAGACAATGTGATTGTAGCTTGGCTGGTAAGAGAAATGTCAGAGAAATTCGCAGGAAGCCAGCCTCAAGCATCACGGCTTGCATGAGGGGGCAGTGGGGGGGGCACATCATGTGACATCCTGACCAGCAGCACAGCTGCTTGTACTGTGGATGCAACATGTCACATCCTCACTGGTGACACAAGGGTTCTGACTTATTCCTATGTTCATCTGGAGGCTAGATTCTGATTAACATTTTTAAGAAAAAGCCAGGAGGCCTCTGGACTGGAACTGAAAAGTAGCTGCAAGGGAACCGGAAACAGTTATGGAGATAGAAGCCTGGGGCCAGAGCTTAGGAATTGATAAGAACTTGTGGTTCAGACCAATGCAAAGCCCTTTACCCAGTGCTTTCTTCTAGTTCTATAGTCTTAAGTTTTATGTGTATTATCCTTCATTTATCTGAAGTTGATATTTGCTCTTGGTAGGGAGTGAGGGTCCAACTTCATTCTTCAGCCCATGTAAGCCCCAAGATTCCTCCTACACCATATATTAAAATGGCTGGTAAGATGGATCAGTGGGTAGGAGGGTCTGCGGCCAAGCCTGGCAACCTGAGTTTGATTTCTGGAGCCCAGGTGGTAAAAAGGAGAGAACCAACTCCTGAAAGAAGTCTCCATGCACATGCCAAGGCACATGTGTGCCTATGTGTGCCTAGACAGATGCACATACAGGTAAATAAAAATGTACTAAAAAATTAAAAATAAGTAAATGACTCTATCCTTCCCTAACACATGTTCTTGAAACCCTCATTGAGGATCAGCTGACATACACATTGATGTCTGGACTTCTTAACATGTTACACTGGCCTGCAGGCCTGAGTTTGTACCATGCAGTTTTAATTTCTACAGCTTTATTACATAGTTTGACATTAGAAATGAGAGGCCTCGATCCTTGTTCTTCTTTCTCAAGATAGAGTCAGGATCTTTCGAGGGTCAGCAGGAGTTAGGGGAATGATAGAAAGCCAATTGAGAATTATGACAGAATGTCATTCACCACTCAGATAGTCTGACAAATTCTAGCTGCCTCCTAGGGCACAGAATGCAGGGGGGGCAAATTTGGCAGCAAGGAGATGGTTTGGAATCCATGGATGGCTCCGTGCTTAAAGCACCCGCTTTGTAAACACAAAGACATGAGCTCGATTGCCAGAATCCACAGACAAAAACAAACATTGTGGCATATTGCCTGCCATCCCTATGGTGATGGAGAGGAGGCAGAACCTAGGAGCTCATTGGCTTGCAATCCTAGCCAAACTGACAACTTGTATGCCTGTCTCAAAAAGATAAGATGGATGGTGTCAGGGCTCACTACTCTTACTGCATCGAAAGGTATTCTAGAATCACCTCCTTTGTCCTTCTGCCCCTCTGTCTCTCCCTCGCTTTGGCCCACCCTCTCTTTCTTCCTCTCTCTTTCCCTCCCTTCTTCCCTCTCTTTCCTGCCTGTCCAGTCTCTTCCCAGGTCCAACAATTTCTTACTGGATCTCTAGCAATTCTGCAGGCTGAGTCCCAGTGCTTGTATTTCTTACCCGTGATGCTTCAGTAGCCCTGAAATGACATCTGTTTCATCTCCTCTTTTTGACTTATCTATTACACTGCAACCATCACTGCATTGATTAGATTTAAAAAGAGAAATAAAACATAGCTTTGCAAGGGTAGACTGGTGGATTCACTTTAATTCTTAAAAATAATACATTTTAATCAATGGAGTAAATATTTTAAAGGACAAGTTTTGTAACTGATACCATTTCTCATGTCTGTCTTGCCATAGGTGATACCTCACTGTCCAGCCAATCCTATTATTTATCTGATGTGTGTGCCCATAACCCATTCTTCTTCCCATGCCTGTGACCCAGAGCCAATAAGAAGTGATTTTCACAGACTTCCTTTGCCTAAACACCATTCCCTTTCTCTTTAGTTGTTTGGATAACTCATTCTACCCCTAGAGATGAACATGAAATAATAGATTCTTGCCTTTTTCAGTGACAGCAAACAGTTGATTCCCCTGTCCTGTTGCTATGGCAATGCTTGCTCTGTCCATAGGCACCAAATTAGCTGGTCCATGTCTATCAACCTCATGTTGTCCTCAATGAATGGCAGGGATTTTGTGTCATCTGCTCTCTTACCCATTGCCCTGCTTTCAGTTTTGATGCCATGATAAATACCCTGACCTAAAAAAAACAAAAAACAAAAAACAAAAACCCAAAACCAACCAACCAATCAACAAAACAAACAAACAAAAACCACACAGGAGAAGAAAGGTTTATTTGGTTTACACTTCCAATTTACAGTCCATCATTTTGGGAAAGGTGAGGAAGGACTTAAGCAGCCAGTTACATCACATCCATAGTTGAGAGCAAAGAGAAATATATATATATATATTGTTGCTTTCTTGCTCTCAGTTATCTTTCTCCTCTGTTACATTGTTCAAGAATCCTGACTAGGGAATGGTGCCACCCACAGTGGTCAGGTCTTCCTATGTCAAGTAACAATCGAAACAACCCTCCACAAACATGCCCACAGGACAACTTGATCTGGATAAGTCCCCATTAGTATTCCAATCATAGGTAATACTAGGTTGTGTCAAGTTGACAGTTAAAACTAATCAACACAGCACTGGAGAGATAGCTTGGCAATTTAAGAGTGCTTGCTGCTCTTACAGAGGACTGAAGTTTAGATTCTAACAGCCATGTCAGCTACAACTCACAACTGCCTTTGACTCCAACTGCAGGGGATCCAGCATCCTCTTCTGATCTCCATACACACACATAAACATGAGATGCATATGCATAAACACATGAATGAAAATAAAATAAATTTGACAAAACTAACCAACTTATCCAGTTATGGCACAATCAATAACTTTTGATGTTAGAATGGAATTCATCATATCAACTACTGAATAGTAAGAAAGAGTTCAATTCTAGCATGTTCTAATGGCTGACCTTCCAGGAAGGAAAGTAAGGAACACCATTTTCATAAACAGAAAAAAAATAAATCCAGAAGCAGGAATATGATTGTGTGTATTATATAAGAGACAGAGAGAAGAGAGAGAGAGCAAGAAAGAGGAAGAAAGAGTTATTTGTGTGTATGCTGTGTGTATGTATGTATGTATGTATGTATGTGGTGTGTATATATATATGTGTATGTTAGTGTGTGTTTGTGTGTGCATGTGTGTATGTATGTAAGTGTGTGAGTATACGTGTGTATATGTGAGTGTATGAGGATATGTGTATCTATGTGAACGTGTGAGGGTGTGTGTATATGTGTGTGTGGGTATGTGTGTGTATATGTGAGTGTGTGAGTAGTGTATGTATGTGTGAGAGTGTGTGTATGTGAGTGTGTGTGTGTGTGTGTGTGTGTGTGTACCGCTGCTGCTTCAGGAATATCACCCTGCTTCCCTCCCTGTAGCTTCTAGTTGAATATGGTTTCTCACCTTCGTACTTTGCTGGAATAAATGGCAGATTTGTGGGTATGTTAATTTCTTTTCTCTTAATGTGGCCAAACACAATGTACACTGGCACAAACATGGCAGCAGGAGTGTGAGGTGCTGGCCACACCGTGCTCACACTCAGGAAGCAGAGAGAGGCCAATGCTGCCACTCATATGGCTTTCTCCTGTACTCAGTCCCAGACCTCAGCCCGGAGATGGTGCTCCCATCTGTCAGGGAGGGTCAGGTCTTCCCTGCTGAGTGAAGCCTTTGGTAAATGTCTCAGACACACCAGGAGGCACATTTTCTTGGCAACTCTAAATCCCACAAAGTTGACAAAGGAGATGAACCATCAGAAGGAGTAATTGCCTTGGTAAGACTTTGTAATTTCCTCCAGGAAATTTCTGAGAAGGTGACAACGTTCTGTGTAGTTGTGTCTGGAAACCTTGGGTTAATGCAAAGGATGATTTGCTGGGGAATGCGAGTGGATAAAGAAGGCAGAACTTTTCTCTCTTCATTGCCTCTTGGCTTGAACTCATCTTGACTATGTCCTCCATGGGCAGGATGTCATAGCCTTGGTCCTCAGGGGCCTGGTGTCCTCCATGGACAGTGTGTCAGAGCCTTGGTCCCCAAGGGGCTGGTGTCCTCCATGAGCAGTGTGTCATAGCCTTGGTCCTCAAGGGGCCTGGTGTTTTCCATGGGCAGTGTGTCAGAGCCTTTGTCACTTTCAAAGACACCACTTCCTGCTCTCCTTCCTCCCTTGTATGCTCACTCACCACATGGAGGTGAGTATAAATCAAGGAAGGCCAACTGGAAGCCACCCTCAGAGTGAGTCCCTACCTGAACTCTCTGTCTTTCCTGGGCCTTGGTCTCCTGGGAGCTGATGTCCTTCATAGATAGTATGTCAGAGCTTTGGTTCCCAGGGGGCTGGTGTTGTCTATGGTTGTGTGTCAGAGCCTTGGTCCCCATGGTGGTGGTACCGGTAGGAGATGAGAACACGGGAAATGGAAACTAGCAGGGCAGATTTAGATTCCAGGTCTCACCTATGTATGGACTGTATGGCCTTAGGTCCAAAAAGAGAGTGTAGACTGTAAAACATATAAATACACATCCAAGAGTCGGGTGAGTGGTATGAGCAACCAGTGAAAAAGGATTTCAGTGCAGCTGCAGGCAGCTCTCTAGTTATCACCGAGCCATTGCAAAAATGAAATAGACTTTTCTTCTATTAGAAAGAAGAAAATCCACACAAGGCAGGTTTCCAGCGCTATTTTCTTATGAGTAAACTCCTCTGAAGTCTGTGGCCAGGTTCATGACAAGTACCGGAGTGGCAAAAGGTGCCAATGCCCACACAAGTGCTCTGATGATGTCATGAGAAAGCACAGTTAGTGGAGGTACTAAAATAAATGGAACGTATTTAGAAGGAGGGATGGCATTTAGGAAAAGCCAAACCAAGCATGAGCAAGTTAATGGGGAAAGACAGAGTGTTCAGGCAGGGACTCACTGTTAGGGTGGCATCCGGTTGGCCTTCCTTGGTTTATACCCGCCTCCGTGTGGTGGGAGAGCACAGAAGGGAAGAAGGGAGGAAGGAGAGCAGGAAGTGGCTGGCATCTTTGAAGGTGACAGTGGGAGCATCATCAGAAGTGATGATGTGTCCTGGGGTGAGCGGATATGTGGGAGAGTGAGGGGAGCTGAGCTGTCCTTGGGGACTCCATCATCCACTCAGAGCAGGGAAGTGGGCACAGCTGACTGAGAAGGAGCTGAGAAGGTGAGAGGGTGTGAGTGTTGACTGGAACAGCTGTCAAAGGAGGGAGAGGTGAGCAATGGCCAAGGCCTAAGAAAGCAACAACCTGAGAAGTTTAGGCATATCCTCAGAGCTCTTGGGGAGGTCTGAACGTCTCTGGCGCCAAGACTCACATGTTTTTATATTCTGTCGCGTGACATGATTGTCTGAGGAGGTTCTAGCAGATGACCAGGTGATGTGTGGAGCCTCAGGAATGGGCTAGTATCCCTAGAATAAAACTCCTTCAGCTCATTGGGCCCTTAGCTGCCATGCCAGAACCAGGAAGTGGCTGCCTCCTGAGACCTGGAATCTATTGATGCTTGGGACTAAGTAAATGTCCCAAGCGTTAGGAACGGTAGCTTCCTTTTGTCTATAGACCCTTAATCAGAGTGAGTTTTTTTTTAAGATTTATTTTTATTTATTTATTTGTGCATGTGTGTGGGCATTTGCACACACATGGGGGGGGCATGAATGTGCAGGTGTCCACCAGATCAGAAGAAAGATTCCAATCCCTTAGAGCTGGAATTACAGGTGGTGGTGAGTTGCCATGTGGGTGCCGAGGACTGAACTTGGGTCTTGAAAGAGCAGCAAGTGCTCTTAATGACGGGGCTGTCTCTAGCTCCTTTGATTCCTTTTAGATTGATGTCTTAGTTGACTGTTTTTATTATGGGGGGAATTGTCAAATATACATGAATCATCCATCTTTGATTGACTGAGATTCAAAAGGATGGTTATCCCTCAGTGTTTTCATGAGCACAAATAGACTGAAATCAGCACCGGGCACCTAGCCTTCAGCCAATGCCAGCAAAGCACAATGAACAGGATTTTAGGAGGATTTCTCCTTTTGTTTGTGTGGGGTTTTGTTCTTGGTTTTGGTTCTCAGGGATGAGATGGTTTCCTTTCTGTTCAGTAGTCACTGGTTGCACCTGCCAAGGGAAGACAGCATTCTAAACCTCCTCTTCTTTACTTCCAATCCACCCACCGATGTAAACATTCTTCTCTGGCCACTTAGACTCAAGGAAATGCTAAAGCCATGAACTCTGGGAGCCATTCGATTGTTCCCTGCCCACCCACTCCTGCCCCCCCCCGCCATGTTAGAAAATATATCATGTGCTCAGAATTCTGCTTTAATGTTCATTTACATCCAATTACCTGTCTTTAACAGAAAGATTTGGTTGGTTTTGCAAAGTCTATTCTTCAGTGGAAGGATTTTTTTTTTTTTTTTTTTTTTTTTTGGTTTTTTGAGACAGGGTTTCTCTGTGCAGCCCTGGTTGTCCTAGAACTTACTCTGTAGACCAGGCTGGCCTTGAACTCAGAAATCCACCTGCCTCTGCCTCTCAAGTGCTGGGATTAAAGGCGTGTGCCACCATGCCCGGCTGGAAGGATTTAAAAAAAAAAAAAAAACTTTTTTCTTTGAATACTTTCTGACTCTCCATTTCTGGGTCATCTCATGGGCCATGATTATCCTGCTGTGGAATCCGCCAAGGCGTTTCAGGGTCTCTCATTCCATTTACTTCTAATTGCTTGGCATTTTCCCTTCCTGCAGGCTCTCGGTGTGTCACTGAGTTCTCAGAGGTGTTTGAGTCACCCGTCTCATTTTTAATTTTGGTCCCACCTGGGTTCTGGAAGTCTTCTCTGTCTGTTGGTTATGATTCTGTGGGTTGTTGCTTGGCTTTTCCTCTCACTATCAGAGGCAGGGATCTGATTGTTTTTGAGTTGAGAGACTATCCATGGTTCCTGATCATTTATTTCTAATTCCTCAGGTTCCATTTTTCTCCATCCTCAGGACAGAGTATTCCTTCATGTCCACATTCCCTCCTTCTCTTGCTTCTGAGTCTACACTGGCTTTGCAGTGGGGACATCCCTGTCCCGAGTAAGTATCGAAAGTCTGAGAAGAGACTGTGCACTTGACCCCTCTGCGTTCTTGAATCTCGGTGTCAGGACTGCTCATGTTGAATTCCAAGGAAATAGAAGGAGGGGTGGATGAGATGGAGACCACAGATCCAGATCTGTGGCCTCCATTCTCCCTTGTAAAATATGAGATGTTCAGGAACAACATTTATTTAAAGCCACTTCACTCTAGGCTTTGGATAGACCTCAAAGTACTCGTGCCCATTGGAGCCAGGGAGACACATACACGGTTTGAGGCATGCACATACTCCACTCTGCACAGTGAAACCTCAGACCCCTGGATCAGGCTACATGTCCACTCCTCTCTGAACCATGGGGTAAATTTCTCTCTTCCCTGACAGTCATCCATCTTGGATTCTATTTGGTCTTAATTTCCTAGTGTCCAGATTGGAGACTAGAAAGGCTGATCGGACCTGCGTTAGTTTGAAGTAAGGCAAGGCTATGACCTCCAGTAACCTTGTTGGGAGAATCCCCTACCCACCATATTATGCCTAGGCATAACTGGGCATGCACAGGGCTAATAGGAAAAGAATGAGTGTATGACCTAATCTATAAAGACTCACCCACACTGCACCCCTTAGTAACCAACCCCTGCTCCCTTTAGACTGCTCAAAAGGAGACCTCGGGCTATGCTCTCGATTTCGTCTTAAGCATAATCTGACCTTTTTATTGGTTGACTTTGAAAGTTTCCTTGCTACTGTTCAATCTTTGTGGGGTTTTGCTTCTATGTCAAATCCTTCACCAAGTGCAGACCTGAACCCCCAGTAACTCCGTGGTCCAAATTCCTGACAGAAGATATTCAGGTGTGCCTCTTTTTCGCCACTGAAAATGTGCCTCAGTTTCACCTCTGGGTGAACCCTGCCCAGCTTCTGTCTGTGCTTCAAAGTGCCCCTGGGGTATAGGAAGACAATCTCAGGATTTGAATTGACAGCAAGCCATACCAGAGTCTTAACACTTGTTCTTTTGACCACTTCGCGTTGTCACAGTAACTCACAAAATGCTTGTTTTGGGTCATCTTTTTGTTTCCATGACATAACCCTGGAGACTAGATACATCATAAAGAAAAGAAATTCATTTAGCTCTGGGGAGTGGTCTCACAGTGAATGAGGTTACCACCTCTTGAGATCACGTGCTAAGATAGGAAGCCGAAGAGTCAGAAGCAAGGTATGTTCCTACATAACAACTGTTTTCACAGTCAACGACTGGGATCCCCAGAGAACTACACTATTCCCTTCTGCAGCAGCTCACATGTAAAGCTCAAATCTTCTCTCTGCCTGTGTATATATGTACATGCATGCATGCATGCATGCATACATACATACATACATACATACATACATCTTACATGTGTGTCTATCTCTCTGTGGTGTTTGAGTATATGTATAGTTGTGTAGAGGCCAGGGGTCAATATATTGGGTGCTTTCCTTTATCACCTGATTTTTTGAGACTGAAAGATGTCAACCTAGGACATGATTTCTGTGCTTTAAACTCGCCCTGAGAAAGGCTCAGGGCTACAAGGGGATCCTGAATATCCATTGTAGCCACCTGTGGCTCGGCTAATAAAGGTTTTCTAATAAAGATTATGATAAAGATTGGCTTAATCCCATGTCTGAGCAGACTTTCCTGGCGAATAACCCACATTTCTGGAGGTTCCTACCAAGATCCTAGATACCAAAACTCAAGACATCGGGAGTCCTTGGAGCCAGGAAGAGTGTGATGGTCAGGGACTCCTAGGAAATGTGCAACCTGCGATGTTCCAGGTTTCCTGGGCACCTTTCATCAGTTGCTGCCTAACACTTCACAGGGGTCTGACACTTCCTCCCTAAAAGTGAACAAATTAGACTGTGGCCTGGCCTGTCACCCCCAGAAGTAAGTCTGGTGAAGGCACCTTCTGTTTGGACACACAGGAGAGCCTGGCCATGGTTGCTGATCCAGTGTCTGAGAACCTTGCAAGACGTCACTGTAGTCCCTATGTGTTCAGGTGTGTGGATGTGTGGTGGCTACCCCTGGCCTGGTTGGTTTTACTCTAGCGCTGCCCCCCCCATCTCTGTGTATGTGGGGGTTTTTGTGTTTATGTGTTTCTATTAATTCTGTTCCCCCGTATTGACCAGTGGCTTTCTCTGGTGTGAGACCTGGCTTAAGACCTAGCTAGACCCCTTCCTTTTGGGGACCCGAATTTGTTTCTACCAGGTTGCCCACGGAAACACCCCTCCCAAAAACAAAACAAAACCAACCAAATAAATAAAACAATTCTCCATCTGTTCCACTTCGGGGGCAAAAGTGCCTGCTTTGTTGTTTGACTCCTGTTCATGGTCAGGGTTGGTCCCTGTGTGGAGGCGGGGAGGGGCTGGGCCTCTCATTCAGGACTCTCTGCCACCTAAAGGGAGTGCACAGAGGGAGGGGAAAATGATGCCCCAAGATGAGCATTCCCTCCACTCTCTGCCTATTCTAAGTACCCTGGAGGAGGGGAAAGATCCCCTGGGATGCGCCTGAAGGAAAAGAGAAAGTTCCACTCCTTTCTTTTTTATGATTTACGTCTTCTTTTTGACCAATGATCCATATAATTGAAAAACTCAAAACCTACCATTCTCTGAAAAAAAGTAAAACAATACAAAAACCTGGGAGAATCTCTACTCACAGTCAGCACAGCCTGGACAGAGCAGATTTTCTTTTCCCTTCAACACTGACCAAAGAGACTTTCAACAATCTCACCAGGTCCTTTTCAGTGAGATTAATGATAGCTACTAATAAGATCCCCATTGCTACCCATTCTGCCCCAGTTTCTATTAAATTGTTATAAAAGTTAGAAAACTTTAAAGGTGTAAGTAGGTCCCAGTTGCTGAAGGTAGCTTAAAAGGTGCTTAACAGCAGAGACCTGATAGGGACAAGACCTTTCCCATAAACTGAAAGCCACCATTGCCTTTTCTGATAATGAGACACAGACTTATAGACACCCAGCAGAAATGTGGCATGTCAGAAGAATATCTCCTAACCCAAATGTTTGCCTCCAATCAAAAAATACAGTTGGAATACTCTCTCAGATCAACAGCAATGATCCCCTGGGATCTGGGCAAAACCCAACTCCCTAGGACTGACCCAACCCCAAATTCCTGTAATAGTTCTAGTACCCCTGTCCAGATTAAACTAACCCAATGACCCTGAAAACAAAAGGGAGATTTCAGTCCATACTGCAGGTTTGGAGAATAGGCATCCTAGTGTCTTGCCAGTCATCCTGGAATCCACCTCTCCTGCCTGAGAAGAAATGTGGGACATCTGATTCTCAGGAGAATCAAGTGCACAGTCTTGGACCTGAAAGAAGGATTCTTCATCCTCCCATTGGCAGAGGTGAGTCAACCCCTCTTTGCTTTTAAATGGACAGTCTCAGGGGGGAGGTAAGAGTAGGCAACTTACCTGGGCCAGGTGGCCCCGAAGATTTAAAATTTCTTTAGCTCTGTTTGAAGAGACAGTAACCTCCTACCCTTCTGTCAGAGGTTTCCCAGGGAAATAGTTTACCAAAGGGCCAAAATTATAGATCATGGGCTACAGAATGTCAGCTAAGAAAGCCCAAATTGTACATCAGAGGCTGCCTATCTTGACTACCAGCTGAAAGGAGGCAAAAGAAACCTGTCTTAGTACAGGAGGGTTGCCAACATCCTCCATCCGAACTCTGAAGACCAAGAGACGGTCCCTAGAGTTCCTAGGTGCAGCTAGGTCTTGCTGCCTGTGGGTACCAGAATTTGGGGAAATACCAAGACCTTTCTACACCAGCACAAACTGGGTCGCTTGCCTGTAATCTGGACCGAGACTAAACAAAAGGCAGCTGAGGTTTTGAAAATAGCTACACGGACAGTTGCTATCTATGCCTTTACTATAGTGGATGTCCATGTTTTGATAAAAAGGTTTTCTACCACCAGGGGGAAGGGACTTTTTTTAAAAAAGAAAAAAAATTTTGGCCCTCCTAGAAGCTATTTGGCTTTCCCTACAACTTGTTATCCTTCACTGCCAGTAACCGACCTAGTTGCCTGACAAATGACTCTAAGACCAGTGGGATCTATTGATGCTCTGATGACATACCCCAACCTGGTGCTGCCTGAGGCTCCATGGTGAGAAGAAATGGATGGCTCAAACCCACAGGTGGGTGGAGGATAGCAGAGAAACACTTGGAAGGACTCTGGCAAAGGACCTTCACTGGGCTACTCACCAGGGGTCCTCAAAACTTCTTAAGTTGTTCAGATCAAGATATGTTACACATAGACTGGGCAGCCTAGGGCTAGATGACAGGCTTGTGTTAAAATAAATCCAAAACAGAGGGCCCTTATCCAGGAAGGTAATATAGAGACCCAAATTGCAGTGATCTCTGGGAAAACTCACTTCACCAAGATCTGGCCTGCCAGGCAGGATATAAGTACTTGCTAGTTTTTGTACATACATTTTCTGGGTGGGCAGAGTACAATGAAAATTTCTATGAAGAGACACCATGACCAAGGCGACTCTTATAAAGGACAGCATCTAATTGGGGCTAGCTTAAAGTTTCACAGGTTTAGTCTGTTATCATCAGAGCAGGAAGCCTGTCAGCGTGCAGGGAGACATGGTGCTGGGGAAGGAGCTGAGAGTTCTACATCTTGATCCAAAGACAGGTCTTCTTCCCAGGAGAAGACCTGAATCACACTGGCCAGACTTAAGCATATAATGAGTCCTCAGAGCCCTGCCTCCACAGTGATACACTTCCTCTAACAAGGCTACAGCTCTTCCAATAAGGCCACAGCTCCTAATACTGCCACTTCCCATGGGCCAAGCGTATTCAAACCACCACATTCACAGAAGGCCATTTTAAGTATCTGGGTGTATTGGAGAAAAGGAAGATGTGGGAATTTATCTTTCGAGATCAGAGGATAGAGTTTACAGTTCTAGTCACACCCTGGGCGAACCCCTCCCCCCAGGTGCTAAGAACAAGGGAGTTTCTATTGCAAAAATTGGGTCTGTGAAACAGAGGCTTCTTGAAAAATCCCTTTAGAAGATTCTGGAGTTTGGGAAGCAGGGAGAACCTGAGGAGTCAGAGTTTGTGCCACGGGAAAGGATCCTGTGCAGAGTTAATCATTCCCAGTCAGAAATCAGGGTGGCTGCTTATGCTTAGATCCCCGATCCCAGTACTACACAGGGATAGGAACTAACCAGACTGCCACTTGCCCCTGACCTCCATCCTGCAGAGATGGGGCAAAGACGACATGTACACCAAGGCAGGGTTTGAGTAGCTTCCACAGCTTCCTGTTGCAGCTTCCTTTATTCTCTCTACAGCTCAATATTCCTGTCATACAGCTCACCCCAGCTCTCTACAGCAGTTCAGCTTCTCCCCTCTGCTTCTCAGCTTCTCCTACTTTATTCTGGGATCACCCAATTTATCCCCTTCCACCCTCTGCACTCATCTCTCATCACCCATCATCCAATCAGCATTCAGCACGCTCTATACGCGAGCCATGCACGCAGGTAGGGTGGGTGTTGATAGGCCAGTGACTCAATATCATGCTGTATGACGCTATACGTCAGGCAGACAGTGTGTAATCACTCAGGTGCGCATAATCAGGTTTTTGGTAATCAAGCAGGGAATCATGGGGCTTGGCAGTGAACCAGAGTGCCAAGGTCGCAGCTACAGTCACATCTGCTTCCCACAGCAGACCATTAGCCCACTGACTGACACAACTCACTGAGACTGGGGTCAGCCCAAATCAACATGAGGACTTAGAAGAGGCTGAAGCCTGTCTGATATCCAGAACCTTTAACCTAGGGTCCCCCTATTCTGATACCTGCTGTTCTGACTTACGGGTTAATTCATCTGGATGACAGCAGTATTACCGAGCCCTGGAGACTACTTGCAGGCGGATACTACTGGTGGCTCTTCTGATCTTTTCCAAACTAAGCAGAACAGGTGGCCAGGGCCCAGAAGTACTAAACATTTCCTTTCTGAAATAAAACAACAGCTAGATTCCCTTGCAGAAATGGTCTACAAAACTGGAGAGGCTTAGATTTTACTTCTTATGAAATCAAGGGGGACTATTATGGTTTTGAGGAAAAAACTTTTCTTTCTATAGTAATTGATCAGGAGTAACTAGACAATATCTTGTCATGGTTGGGGAAAATCTAAAAAAAAAAAAAAAAAAAAAAAAAAAAAAAAAA
>NC_034605.1:55188652-55202873 GCF_900095145.1 Mus pahari | reverse complement strand
ATATATATATATATATATATATATATATATATATATATGCAAACATTACTGTTTTAGTTAGGGTTTTAGTGTTATGAACAACCACCATGACCAAGGCAATGACCAAGGCAAGTCTTATAAGGACAACATTTATTGGTGCTGGCTTACAGGTTCAGAGGTTCAGTCCATTAACATCAAGGCGGGAACATGGCAGCATCCAGGCAGGCATGGTGCAGGAGGAGCTGAGAGTTCTACATCTTCATCTGAAGGCCGCTAGGAGAAGACTAACAAAGCCCACCCCTACAATGACACATTTCCTCCCATAAGGTCACACCTCCTAATAGTATCACTCCCTGTAGGCCATGCTCATTCAAACTATCACAATTACTTTTTCCATATACATCACAAATCTAGATAGAGTGAGTAAACAATATATTTCGCAAATTTCTTTTCTAAGGTAAACCACTTATCTTTTCTAATTATTAATATAATTCTTAATAAATGGAAATTTGAGTTAATGATTATTTAATCTGCCTCTTCCATCAGGCTTAGCGTATTTCACTCAGTCAGAGAAACACTTCACCATGCACACATATGATGTTTTCTAGAGATTGTTGATTCAGCTTTTACATTCACATCGACAAGCCAACAAGAATTAATTTTCATAGATCCAGCAGTTGTGTGTGTGATTCAGCTTTTACATTCACATCGACAAGCCAACGAGAGTTAATTTTTATAGTTCATTTCCCCATATAATCTGCTAGCGCTGTTCAACGTAAAGAACCTCAATTCAGTGCGTTCCATGGTGCCTCTCTGCCAAAATTCAAGTGGACATGTAACCTGGCGTTTGTTGTGTCCTTTCACATGCTTCCTTTAGCAGAACATCCTCTCTCCTGTGTCTGCTTCAGCAAAACGTTCCTTCATGAATCTACCTTAGTCTTTCACCTGTGTCCACTTCAGGAAAACACCTCTTCATGTGTTTGCCCCAGCCAATCACCATCCAACACAACGAACTTTCCAAAGATCCCTTAAAGTTTCCACTTCACAGTGCACAGGTGTCCAGAGACAGTTGTTAGGGGTCAGTTCTCTCCTTTCCCCGTGGTTTTGGGGGATCAATCTCAGGTTTTCAGTGTTTTTACCCACTAAGCCATTTTACTAGCTTAAGCTTGGTTTTCAAAATAGGGTCCTTGAATGGTGTGATAGCAATTCTTGGTTGTCAGCTGCACTAGATCTGGGATCAACTAAAAGCCCAAAGGTCTGGACACACCTGGGAAGGAATGTTAAGTTGATTGGATCATTTGAGGTCCAAAGACCCACTTGAAATCTGCCCCACACTTTCTGATGGCAGTCTATATAAAGGATGGGGAGAAAAGAGATTTTGCTCTTTACCCAAATGCGTTTATTCTTGCTAGAAAGTTCATTCCTTAATTGGCACTAGAGTCTACTTCTTTGGGATTCTGATGTAGATTCTTGGACTTTCTATTAGGAGTTGAGGGCACTGTTAGACTAACTAAACCACAACCTGTAAGGTGCTCTAATGAATTCAGTGTGTGTGTGTGTGTGTGTGTGTGTGTGTGTGTGTGTGTGTGTGTATGTGAGTAGACACTATGATCAAGGAAATTCTTATAAAAGAAAGCATTTAATTGTCAACTTGACTGCTGTTTCAAAAGCTTAGTCCATTATTATCATAGGTAGAAAGCAGGGCAGCAGACTGGCATGGTGCCGGAGAAGTAGCTGAGAGCTCCATTCTGATCTGAAAGCAGAGAAAGATGCTGGCCTGGCGTGGAATGTTGAAACCTCCAAGCCCACCACCAGTGACATACCTCCTCCAACAAGGCCACAACTTTTAATTTTCTAATCTTTTCAAACAGTAGCGCTCCGTGGTGACTAAGCATTCAAATAGATGAGCCTGTGGGAGCCATTCTTATTCAAACTAGCACATATAGAAAGGGGGGTTTATTAAAGTGGCTTACAGGCTGTGGTCCAGCTAGTCCAACAGTGGTTGTCTATGAATGGAAGGCCCAAGGGTACAGTAGATGTTCGGTCCATGAGGCTGGATATCACAGCTGATCTTCAGTATAGGCCTGAGTCTCAAAGAAGTGGTCTTTGATGCCATGACGCGTTGGACTTCACAGTGAAAGGGAGAGGAAGCAGGAGAGAAGAGCAGGCCTGTTTCTTCCACGGTCCCTGTAGAGGCTGCCAGCAGAAGGTGTGGCCCAAATTCAAGGTGGATCTTCCCATCGGAAAAGATCTTGATTAGAAGTGGGTCTGCCCATTGTACATGATCTAATTAAGAAAAAAAACGATCTCTCACAGCTGTGTCCATATGGTCAATTCCAGATGTGGTCAATCAAGAACAGCCACTACAGTATTCATTCTGTCGGTTCTGTGTCTCCAGAGAACACGGACTAATAGGAATTGCAAGCATCTTACCAGATAAGCTATCTTCCCTTGCCCTAAGGCTCTATTAAAACTTCCCCAAGTCTAGATATATATAAACTTAAAAGAACAACAGGGTGGAGCTTTGTGCCTTCCCACACATGGTTCTATAACACACATTGGTGTTAAGCTTCCCAAATATAACCAACACAGTGGTACTGAACTAAGTCAACACTGCCTGAGCTATGGTATTGGACAAAGTCAACACTGTCTGAGTTTCCAAGAAGCTGAATAATTGGCTGCTACCCAGCTTTCTGGCTACTTATTGTTCTCCTGCGATTCAATAACCAGGCATGAGGCCACCTGGGAGAACAGGACCCACTCTGAAGGACTCCTCTCAGTGTTCCCTGGGGAAGGTGAGGAGATGGTACCTGGGTGGGGAAAACTGAAGCCCAGGCCGTGGTGCATTCTGGGTGGGACCAGGCTTTGCAGTTCACGTGTTGCCTAAGGCATTCTCTTTGGGCTTTGTACAAATAAATGGTAAGGAGCCATCTTAAACTCTGTCAGGACAGTCTTTATAGTAAGTATATACTTCCCATGCACATGAAGACAGTGGTCACAACCAGTTTGTTTTCCCCAAGAAGGGATTTGGTGATGCAGAACAAAAAAAAAGAAAGAAAGAAAAAAAGAGTCAAAGTTCCTATCCTAAGGAATGCAGACACCAGAGGCAGAGCATGGGCCTCTGAAAGTGTAGAAGATGTTTGATATATACACGTGTGTGTGTGTGTGTGTGTGTGTGTGTGTGTGTGTATCAGCTTGCTACTTTTTCAAGCTTGCTTTTGTGTCTTTTGTAAGAAAGGTTCCATTTCTTAAGAACTAATTTGCAGCATGACCCCCCACCCCCAGACCTGAGCAAGACCGACAGTGTGTTACAGGCATCTTTGTAGCCTGAAAACCCAGCACATAGGCCCAGCTCCTGCCAGAGCAAGAACAAAGACTAACTCCTTAGTTCCAGGAAAGTCCCTGTGTAAACCCTAATTGTACTGACCTTGGCTTTTGGTTTCTATAGTTCTGCTTCTTGCTAACTGAAGTGTGCCAACCAGGATGTGGGTTTTGTGCATATTAAAAACAAATGGCTGTAAGGCTCAGGCCTATGTGATTTGAGCAAGTTGCCTATGCAGCCCCCAGCCAGCAATAAAGACTTTCCTTTCAGCTTTAAGCGTCCATGTGGTGGTTCCTCGTAGATAGCAATAAAGAGTGTTGGCCTTCATGGCTCTGCAAATTTCCTAGCAAGCAGCTGGCCTACTTCTACTGGACATGCTTGTTACATCATACACATCCCTGAAAGGTACCCTAGTGGGATCTGCAGCTCCTGAAAGAGCCCTTGCCAGTTCTTGCTGAGGCGCACAGAGGCAGACCTAAAACGTTGCAGCCATTTGAATTTAAAAATGCATGTGATTTATGTACAAGCCAAGAGAGCTGTCTTAGTCCAGCTTATGAGAGGGATCCCTAAGGACCCTGCAGAGATAGGCCAGGCATAAAAGGCTTCTTGCTGAAGAGCTAAGAGTCCTGGGTATTGGAACAAGGACTAGACCCACTCAACACAGGCTTAGGGAAGGATGTACCCCCCACCCCCCCATGACCAGACTATGACTCCTCTTGCGATAAACTAGGCATCGGTTACCCTGCCCTAAAGTCCTGTGTCCTCTCTTCTAGCCCTCAGTTCCTGCTGTCTCACCTGAAAGCTTGGCCTTCCTAGCTTCATGACCAGCAGCGTAGACTACCTTCAGACAACACAGAGCAGGCCCCTGCTCCTGCTGGTGTATGATGCTCCATCCAGCAAAGAACTGATGAATCCTACAAGGTGTTTCTTTCTGGAATGCACACCTCTCAGTCCACCTGAACAGCAAGCTCCCTAAGAACCAAGGATCTTTGATGCAAAAATCTAGGTGGCTCACTTCCTGACTCCGTAAAATTTTCCTCCTTTGCCAAAGGACTCCAGATACCCCAGGGTGCTCTGGGATTTAGCAGGGCGCTGCTCATTTTAATTAACTATTATTAGTTAGCATGGCTGCTTGGGTAACACAGAAGCCCTGCTACAGTGAGACTGCTCTATGAGTGATCAGCTAAACACACTGAGGCTAAGACCATCAAACTGCAGCAGGAAGTGAGTATAACCTCTTCCCAGTCATCCTTCTGCCCCAGCCTTGCTACACTGGGGCTGTGTCTCCAAAGCAACTTACCAAACCTTCGGTAACTTCTTTTATTTTGTTTTTAAGATTTATTTTTTTATTATTATTTATATGAGTACACTGCAGCTCTCTTCAGACACACACCAGAAGAGGGCATCAGATCCCATTACAGATGGTTGTGAGCCACCATTTGGTTGCTGGGAATTGAACTCAGGACCTCTGGAAGAGCAGTCAGTGCTCTTAACTGCTGAGCCATCTCTCCAGCCCCCTTCTTAAAAATAACTTCTTAAAAATAACACCTGCACTGTTCTAGGCCAGTCTCCCACCCTGAGGGTTTTTAGTGACTTCACGAAAAATACAAATGTATGTACACATTCATATCCTAGTTCTGTATTGGTCAGGGTTCTCTAGAGAAACAGAACAGATAGAATGAATGTGTATTGAAGTGTTTTATTTAATTGGCTTACAGGATATAGCCTGGGGGACATAGGATTCTGACAATGGCTGTCTGTAGGTTGGGGAAGCTTAGGAGACGGTAGCTACTCAGACCTGGAGGCTGGAGGCTGCAGAAGTCTCTGTTTGGGTCTGAAGACCTGGAACATTCCTGAAGAACCACTGATCGTCTGTTTATTATGGAAGGCTAAAAAACCTGGGTTCTGATATCAATGAAGGAATGTAGCAGAGGTGGCAATAAGGTAGAGGGGCTTACAGAGTGGATGAACTTGCTGGTGAGATTCAGTGGCAGTGAGAGAGATAGTGAAGGACAGATCTTCTATGTCTGGGGCTGTGACCAGAAGATGCCACCCACACTTAGCATAGGCCTTCCTACCTCTGAGAACCTGATCAAAAAAAATCCCTCACAGGTGTGCCAGAAGCTGTCCCCTAGCTGAATCCCCATCTCATCAAATTGACAACCAAGATGAAACAACAGGAGCATCTACTGCGTGTGTGTGTGTGTGTGTGTGTGTGTGTGTGTGTGTGTGTGTACCCAGAGTTATACTTCTGGCAGGTTGATTTTTGTGTTTTCACCTATCCAGTAATCTTTTCAAACCAATCACATGCCACTTTCCCCATAACCAGAGTTGGGTACCATTGTACTTTGGAGTGTTTCCCAAATGACCACAGATGTGTATGTTACTCAACTGAGCTGGAACCCGCTTTGCAGAGAGAAGTGGGGGTTCCACGTAGGGCTGAAGCTTTGCGCTAGGTCTTTTGAGGAAAGCCAGCCTCTGCTCCTCACCTGGCAAAGAACAGAAGGAAAGGAGGCCTCTAATTACTCAATGGTTCAGACCTATTTCTCCAGGCGCTGCCCCGTCTCCTGCTCAAGCTGAGGGTTTCCGGGTCTCCCTGCATGTGTACCCGGGTCTCATTATATTTCAGTGTGTTACGACCCCAACAGAAGGAAGCCTGCCAGGGACCATCCTCCTCTGCATCTTTATCTATCTTTCTGGGGAAGGATGGGTTACAGTATCAATCTACTACCCCCGAAATTTTACAATGCACTTGAAAGGTCACTTCCAGGAAGTCCCACAGGGGATCTGTGAGTGCTATGAACACCAGATTCAAATTTTCACATTCCACAATTTAGATATATACAGGGGATGATGTGAGACACCTGGGACTTCTGACTTCTCACCATTTACTGATTCTTCAGTTTTTGTTTTGTTTTGTTTTTTGTTTTTCCTTACTATATCAGCTCCTTATTTCCCTGGTTCTGTCACTAGCACCAATGTCTTCTTCTCCCCTCTTCCCCCTCCTCTCCCTTCCTCCTCCCTCCTCCCCCATTTTAGCTGTCATCTTCTGATCATTACTTTCACTGGATCTACCATTTTTCAGTTCTTAGGATAATTGTTCCCATATACTTAACAGCTATTCCGAGTTGTTGACTTGAACGCACACTGTCACCTTCAAATCTCATACTTGCAGAAGATTCACAGATTATACCTCAAAGCAAAACAGCATCCCTCATCCTTTGTCAAAATGGGGTTTGATTGAATCTTGCAGATAAATGACTAACAATGTGTTAGCTTACACATTCTCTCCATCATATTAGGCTTGTGCTATACTGTCTGCAGCTGGCCTCCATTCACATCCTGTGAAACCATCCCTCCAGGATCCTCTGGGTCACCCTAGATCTCCCAGAATCCTTTCCTTTTGCCTATCTTCTGTGTTCTGCCTGTACATTCATGACCTGGCTTTCTAGTATTTTCCTTGTATACCCAACTAGATTTTGAATATACTAAGATTGAGAAATTTGTTATTTTATCATCAGACCATGTGTATGGCCATTGTGACTAGACACTGGGAATGTGTGTGGATGTATTTAATAAGTGCTCAAAATGCTTCTGACTAACGAATGTTGGGTGCCATATAAACATGCTGTGTGGCAATTTGAATATGCTTGGCCCAGGGAGTGGTGCTATTACAAGTTGTGGCTTCATTAGAGGAAGTGTGTCACCATGGGGGTGGGTTTTAAGACCCTCATCCTAGTTGCCTGGAAGTCAGTCTTCTTCCATTTGCCTATTGAACAAGATGTAGAACTCTCAGCTCATCCTGAATCATGCCTGCCTGGATGCTGCCATGTTCCTGCCTTGATGATAATGGGCAGAATGGACAGAACCTCTGACCCTGTAAGCCAGCCCCAATTAAATGCTGTCCTTTATGAGAGTTGTCTTGGTCATGGTATCTGTCACAGTAGTAAAACCCTAAGACATGCTGTGACCAAAGGAGCAAACACTGGCCACGTCCTGCCCAATGACCAGGTGCTTGTCCATCAGCAGATGTGCTGTGGGAGCTGGAATTAACCTCAGAAACAGAGGCAGGTCATTCAGCTTCACCAAAGCTTGATGGGAGAGCCTCTGAGCTATTTACGCTAGGTAAATTATTCCTTTGCTCTGTGGGTACCAACCTTGATCCTCATAGTCAGACACAGAATATGTATGGGAAAACCCTCAGTATCTCCGAAGCTGGATTTCCCATTCCAGGGCCTTCACTGGAGATTTTGTAGCAGTAGTTCAGAGTGGACCCAGGCCTCTCTACCCAGTAAGGGCTTGGCTTTTGTCTGTTAGGCACACTGAAATCACTGATGGAGTCTAATTCTTAGAGGCCTGGAGCTGGCACTGCAGAGGTGCGCAGGCGGCCTGGGGAGCCTGCCTGGCATCTCCTGCGTCGGAAACCAGGAGGATGGTGAAGGTTCCGCTCACTCGGTGCCAGCTCCACCAAGGTTTGTTGTGTCACTGTAATTGCAGGGTGAACGCAGCGGCGTTCCTCACTGTAAATAAAGCAGTCGGAGCCCGGTCTGAGGCAATTGTTTCCCATTAGGGAAATGCTAGGTTTCCCGTAACAAGGACTGAAATAACACAGTACGTAATTCCTATAGCCTCGATGGAACGGCACCCCAGAGCCCAAACCATGCTTTCTGGTGAGCCAGGTCCTGCAGGCTCTGGGGACGAGTAGGTGCCACATACAGACCTGCAATGAAACCTGATACTTCTGTGAACTTGTCTCTCTTACCAGGAAGCCAAAGTGAGGCAGAGCCTCGCTCTACACCGATGCATCAGCCCCGGATACTGAGATTCAGGCAGGCCCCGAGCTCCACTCTACACCCATGCATCAGCCCCAGATACTGAGATTCAGGAAGGTCCCGAGAGCCCCACTTGACAAAAGGAAACAAAGTCTTCCATGTTCTTCAATTTTGTCACCTAAGCCTCCTTAACAGCTTTTAAGATGTATTTTTTAAATTGTATGTGTATGTGTGCTTTGCCTACATGTATGTATGTGTACTATACCTGTGCCTTGTACCTGTGGGAGCCTGAGGAGGGCATGGATACCTGGGAACTGGAGTAACAAACTGTTGTAGGCCATTACATGGGTTCTGGGAGCCCATGTCCTCAGCAAGGGCAACCTGTGCTCTTAAGCTGTCTTGCCAGCCTTTAAAACTCTTTTTAAAATGTAGTACTTTTATTAATTCTTTGAGAATGCAGTGCATTCTGATCATATTCCTCTCCAGCTCCTCTCTCTAATTGCTCCGCTCTCTAACTTCGTCCCCCTCGCCCCCTTCCAAATTCTAATCTTTGTTGCCCACGTTTTCATGGGTGTGGGATCATCTGCCAAGGGTGACACTCTTAAAAGAAAACCAACCCTTTCTCCCTGGGAAGCCACCTACTGTCAATAGCTCCTGAGCTGGGGGGTGGGAGCTCGGGCCCTCTCCACTCTCAGAAGGCAATGAATGGTAAACCGAGCAGGTGACCTCAGCTGCTGAATTCACAGGTATCACAGCCCTGTCAGGTCTGAGGACAGGGCTTCATTCAAGCTCTTTCCTCTCTCACCTCTGCTTCCTGCAGTTGCTGCCCCCTCTTTGGTGACTCATCTGAACCTCTTAAGAGTTACAAATCCGTTTATCCCTCGAGGTTTTGAAGACCTTAGCTGAACTATTTCCATCTAAAGATGTCCAGCCCGCAGGCTGTACTTACACCCAGGAGTGCCTCGGACCAACACAAAATCATAAATTTACTTAAACCAGTTAAAAAGTTTCTTTTTTCTTTCTTTCTTTCTTTCTTTCTTTCTTTCTTTCTTTCTTTCTTTCTTTCTTTTTTTTAAAAAATCAATATTGTGGGCAGGAAGAGACTGGTCTGTGCAATATGGTTCTTGGGAGCAAACTTCTCGGATGATATTTTTGTCGCAGTGTCAAAAGCCTGGACTCAGCAGATGGAACTACAGAGGAGGGCTCCGCAGCCTCTGCAGGGGGTTACCTCCATCTACCAGTGTAGCTGACTTTCTCCCTTGCTGCTTTCTTCTCACACAAAAGGATGCAAGTCCCTATTCTCCATAAGATGCTTGAAAGAAAATGGGTAAAGCTACCAGGGCAAGTAATATGGCTGATTTGCTTGCATGTAAGCACAAGGACCCAACTTGGATCCCTAAATAGGTTTGGCCTCCATAGACTCGTGTGTTTGAATGCTTGGCCCACAGGAAGTGGCACTGTTAGGAGGTGTGGCCTTGTTAGAGGAAGTGCATCACTGTGGGGGTGGGCTTTGAGGTCTCCTCCTAGTAGGCTGCACCCAGAGTATCTACCTGCATGCTGCTGTGCTTCCTACCATGATGATAATGGACTGAACCTCTGAATCTATAATCCAGCTCCAATTAAATGTTTTCCTTTCCAAGAGTTGTCTTGGTCATGGTATCTTTTCACAGCAATGGAAATCCTAACTAAAAGAGTGTGGAAACACATGCATGAAATCTCATAGTTGGAAAGGTGGAGTCAGCTAGACACCTGGTATTTGGTGACCAACCAGTGTCACCTGTTTGGTGAGCCCCAGAACTCATTGCAAGACTCTTGTCTGGAAAAAAAATATTTAAATGACACACAAGGTTGCCTTCAGCTTTTATATGTCTGCAGGCATATACATGCACACTAAACTCCACCCCTCCCCCCCCACACACACCCTGGCACACACAAACCTATCAGTGAGTCAAGATAAACTAATACTGGCTTAAAACTTAAGTCATCATAAATGAGGAGCCAGGCGATATATCATAGAGCATTTCTAGTATTTCTTCATTTGTTTGTTTCTTGTTATTGTTTATGGCTAGAAATGGTTGTAGTGAGGTAAGAGGAACAACAGGGAAAGTTGCTGAAGGAAGGGAGAAGACAGTAGCTTCTTATTGCCTGAGCTATGGTACTTTCAGTGGTTCTAAAAGTTGGAAAATTCAAGATCAAGGAGATGTATCTGGTGAGGACCTTGGGATTTTTATCTTCTCATGGTTGAAGGTAGAAGAGAGAGAAATATGGTGGGAGAAAGAGAGAGAGAGAGAGAGAGAGAGAGAGAGAGAGAGAGAGAGAGAGAGAGTTACTTAAGATGAACTCACCCTGGGATAGCTTACCCACTGTAGGCTTATATTTTTTAAAACCTACTTTAATAGGGGTTCTTAAACACTGCCTTATAGCCACCAACCAAAGGTAAGAAAAGAGAGGAAGATGGCTAATAGGACAAGGGGGACATGGACCTGTTTATAAATACTTCTTTGGGGCGATCCCAGTCTTCATTGTCAGCAGTCCAGTCCATTAGCAAAACACCAAGCACGCGTCAGCAGCAGCAGCAGAAACCACTATCAGCATGAGTCTGCAGAAACTGCAGGAAGCAGGTGGAGCAGCACCAGAAGTTCTTTGGTGCATTTCTCTTTATGAAGCCATGACAAGAGAAGATCGGCAAAGAAAGCAAGGGGAACCTATGCAAGAGTGCCATCAGAGAAGACTGGTCAGAGAAACCCAGCGAAGACCAGCCATGCAAACCGATGCCAGAATGCCGTCCACTGTCTGCTGGGCTCCACTTATACTCTTTCCAAACATCATGTGTCCTTCCAAGTGTCTGCTCCAGCAAAACGTCACATGCCCTTTCACCAGACAGCTTCTAGAGAGACACCACCACATGTCTGTTCTCAGCAAAACATCCTCTCATAACACAGCTTCCAGAAAAACCTCACATGGCACAACTGAGCTTCTCCAATGAACTGGTTTCTCCAATGAAACCAGAAAGTCCCACTTCTGCAAAAAGAACACCAGTCACCTTGTGCTGGGATGCTGGGGGCAGAACAGAGCTGCTTTTCTTCATTTTCTGGGGAGCAATGGCTTGGAAGAGCCTTGCTATTGGAAGTGTTGATTCCAAGGGACTTATGATGCCATTCACCTCTGTAAACAAAACCAGAGGGTGCCACCTTTAATGTGTAAAACTCATGTTCACCTTAGTGTGTTTTCCACTGTGGTTTAAGAGTGTTTCCCATCCATCTGATCCAGTGCACAGGTGACTGAAAACAAGATGCAAAACATTTTCCAGAGCAGAGGTTGGCAAGCTCTTTGAGCTTGGAAGATAGATGACAGACAACTGCTGAATAAACAGAAGTGCCCAACTCCTTGAAACCACCATGAGCTCTCCACTGGTTGTGCAGAGGTAGCCTCCTAAAACTAGGATTGCAGGTATGTCCTTAGCACGTGACACATTTTATCAAGGCTCCTTCCTAGACAGAGTTCCAGTGGTATGTGTCCTGATTCCTGGAAAAGATAGAGAAAGGCAGTTAGAGAGTCTGTGATCTAATAGGGTTGATGGACATGTGGAAGCTGTGCTCTGGACCAATGCCATAGACTGTTGTCAAGCACTACATTCTCTTTTCAACCAACTTGCTGAGCAAAGCCACCAGACCCAAGAGGCGATTGTCACGTATTTTGCTACCTGCCTGTGGCCTATCTATTTCTGGCTTTGCTTGGACAGCCCATGGGAGGTGATGTCTCCTAAGTCGCCTGTGTTCTCCAGGAAGCAGGCCGGCCCGGGAAGCTGCTGTACTTCAGAACATCTCTGCTGATTAAACCGTGAAGCCCGCTGGGAGTCCTCTTGTCCCTGGCAAGTGGCTTCTGAAAATAAACCAGAGAAGAACTCAAGCAGAGCTCAGTGGAGAAAAATGCTCCAGTGCCCTGGGATGGGAGGGAGGGAGGGAAGCAGAGCGGCGGTGGATAAACGGAAGATGGGGCTGCTTTGATGTTCCCTCATGGGGTATTGTACGGATGAATCTGTCTGTTTTCCCTCTGCTAAAGAGCCCAGGGCCTCCCACAGCAAGCGCGTGCTCAGACACGCCAGAGATCGTCCTTGGTGCCTTAATTGGAATGCTAGCTTTCTATCATTATAACTCGTTCTCAAATTCTTAAAAACAAGATTCAATGGTGTGAAAGCAATATCTTAAAAAGTCAACCCACATAGTTGTAATGGAGAGGCAGCAGTGAAATGACCAGTGGGCACAGTGGGCACAGTGGCAGCTGTTGACAGAGGCTTCACAGAACCAAAGTGGGACCGAGGAACAACAACAACAACAACAACAACAAAAAAAAAAAAAAAAAAAAACAGTGGAGCACAGGGACACTTGAAAGTGACAGAGTGACTGTAAACATCTGTAACTTGACAGGGGCAGTCTGCTTTTATTGAGATGATCACACTGTGTGGGCTAGAGTGGCCCCAAACTCACCTCTCCCGCCTCAGTCTCCCCCTCAGAATACTGGGTTCATAGGTGAGTGTCACCATCTCTGATGCTATCTCTAGAACTTTGGGCTGTGTGCACTTTCACACTTGTTAGAACTCACTGCATGGCAATGCCTTCTCATGGTCTGAGACTTTTCCTCCACAGGGGGTAAAAATACAGAGCAGATAAACAAGTCTCTCAGAATATTTAGGGACAAAGGAAAGTAACATCAGAAATGACCTAGAACACACGTGAAGTGAGTCCCCCAATAACAAAGCGCTTAAGCTGTCTCCCAGTGCAAGTCTCCAGCATTGACCCAAGGAGGTTTGAATCTGGCTTGTCAAAAATGGACATGCTAGCTGGAGCGATGGCTCAGCTGTTAACATGAGGACGTGGCAGCCTGTACTGGGCGGGGTAGTGCACCTCTACCATCCCAACTCTGGGAAGCTGGGAAGGCACCATCCCTGGGTCTTGCTGGACAGCTAGTCTAGGCTAGACCATCTGGGATTGACCTGTGGCCTCTCCATTCCTGTGCACACATATACACATGCACTGGTATCTACTGAACATGAATCCACCCACCCACCCTCACTTACCCACCAGAAGAAACAGAAGAAGAGGAGGAGGAAAAGGAGCGGGGAGGGCAGGGAAGGAGTGGGGGAAGAGGGAGAGACAAAATGGGGATGGGCATATACAAGGAAACCAGCTCATCCAGTCAATGACCATTTAATAAGAACAGGTTCAAAATTGCCCGTTCAGCATACAATAACCACATGGCCTCCCAAAGAAACAGATCTCATGTGTAGGAGGGGTCTGACAATCTTCTGGGCCTTTATGAAAGAATCCCAAGCCCCACCCCTTCCCTCTGCCCAGTCTACAAGCATCCTCTCCCTTCCTGTACATTCTCTCTTCACTTCCCTGTCATGGGGGCAGATCTGATTTGCTGGCTTCCCTGCCTGTCGACTGTGCAATAATGCCTTTTGGTTTTTAAATCATAGTGTCATGCTATTGGCTGCACACCTGTAGGATGGGAGCCCCTGCCTGGTATCAAGAGATGGTGGGTGGACTGGTGAGCACAGGGAGAGCAAAAGAGGCAAGGCAAAAGCAAGCTTGTGATGGGGAGACGTGCATTGGAGTTATGTTCACTGGCTTGTCTTAACTACTTTGACTGTCTCTTCTGTTCCTGAAGAGTTAGGATCATAGTCACAAAAGGTCCAGAATGCTACCTGCTAGGATGCTGATGTACACATTCAGTGTGTGAGCTGGTTCCTTATAAATATCTGTCATAGCAGATGCTGGCGAGGATGTGGAGGAAGAGGAACACTCCTCCATTGCTGGTGGGATTGCAAGCTTGTACAATCACTCTGGAAATCAGTCTGGCGGTTCCTCAGAAAATTGGACATAGTACTACCGGAGGATCCAGCAATACCTCTTCTAGGTATATACCCAGAAGATGTTCCAACTGGTAATAAAGACACATTCCCCACTATGTTCATAGCTGCCCTATTTATAATAGCCATAAGCTGGAAAGAACCCAGATGTCCCTCGACAGAGCAATGGATACAGAAAATGTAGTACATTTACACAATGGAGTACTACTCAGCTATTAAAAACAATGAATTTATGAAATTCTTGGGCAAATGGATGTATCTGGAGGATATCATCCT
>NC_034605.1:55151663-55187957 GCF_900095145.1 Mus pahari | reverse complement strand
CAAACTTTATATGACGCAGCACAGGGGAAGGCCAGGGCCAAGAAGTGGGAGTGGGTGGGTAGGGGAGCAGGGGTCGGGGGAGGGTATAGGGAACTTTCGGGATAGCATTTGAAATATAAATAAAGAAAATATCTAATAGATAGATAGATAGATAGATAGATAGATAGATAGATAGATAGATAGCTGTCATTTGCCATCTATCTATCTATCTATCTATCTATCTATCTATCTATCTACCTACCTACCTACCTACCTATTACCTATCTGCCATGAATCACTCACATTTATTTATGTACCTGTCTAAATGTGGTAGTTTGAGTAGGTACAGCCCCCATAGACTTAATGTTTGAATGCATGGCCTAGAAGGTATGGCCTTCTTGAAGGAATTGTGTCATGGTGGGGACCGGTTTTAAGGTCTCCTTTGCTCAAGCTATACCCATTGTGGGATACAGCCTTCTTCTGTGGCCTTCAGCTCAAGCTGTAGAGCTCCCAGCTACTTCTCCAGCACCATGTCTCCCTGTAAGCCACCGTGCTCCCCACCACGATGATAATGGGCTAAATCTCTGAAACTTTTAGCCTGCTCCAATAAAATCTTTTATGAGTTGCTTCGGTTGAGGTGTCTCTTCACAGCAATAAAACCAAAACTAAGATGGAAGTTGGTAACAGGAGTGGGGTGTTACTGCGGGAGGCCTGACCATGGTTTTGTTTGGAAGAATAGTGATTTGGGGACTTTGGATTAGGAAAGCAGTGGAATGCTTCAAGTGAGGCTTAATGGGCCATACTAGTAGAAACATGGAAGACAGTGGTGCCAGGGGTCATTTGAACTATGGAGGCCTGGATCAAGAGGTTTCAGAGGAGAGGAATGTTAGTATGTGGCCTAGAGAGCGTTCTTGTGATATTTTGGTGAAGAATGTGGCTGGTTTTTGTGCCCTTGTCTGAAAAGTTTGCCTGAGCCTAATGTGAAGAGTTTTGGATTAATTGCATTGGCACAGGAGATTTCAAGACATCCTATTATTAGGCTAATTATCAATGATCATGCTTATAAAGAACTATAATGAAAAGGAGTAAGGAAAAATACGAAATGTCTGGTTCAAGAAGAAAGGACTATCAGGAAATAGAATTGAGCTAAATCCTGTGTTCAAGGAGATAAACAGATTAAAGATGTTAAATGGAATAAAACGAGTGGTGACCTCAGGGCGAGACCCCACCCAACTAAGCTTCCATCTTGTGAAAGAAATGAAAGAATAGCCTAGGTTCAGGCATGATGTTACATGCCTTTAATCCCAGTGTTCGGGAGACAGAGGCATGCAGATCACTGAGTTCTAGGTCACCCTAGTCTATAGAGCAAGTTCTCAGACAGTCAAGCTTAGGTAGCAAAGGAAACCATTGAAAACAGAGAGCTGCTATAGATGTAAGGGGGGGGGGCAGGGATGCTCCAGTCCTGGGAAGCAGCAGAACTTGGCTGCTTCGGCCACACAGTTTTGGATTTAGAGTCAAGGATAGAAGAAAGGGGTTACGGAATCTTCCTCCAAGACTAAGGAAAGCTGCTGAGGCAAGGTGTGTGGCCGGGGTGTCCAGGCATAGAATCCCAGAGATGCCATTGTGTGAGTCTGTGAAGGTGAAGCCTGAATTGCCTTGGAGACCCCAAGATGTTGGACATGCCAGAGCCCTAGCATACCTGCTGAGGATACCTGCTAACAGGGAGTGGAATCATCCCCAAAAGAAAGAAGAGTGTTGCAGTCAATAAAGCTGAAAGTTGTTGAAGATCTAAAGAGCATTTTGACAGAAGACATGGAGATGCAGAGTTTGGAGTTTGACCCACTGGTTTTCGGTCTTGCTTTGGTCAGTATTTCCTCACTATGCTCCCTGCCCTACCTTTTGGAGCAGTAATGTATATCCTGTACCATTATATGTTGGTAGTATGTGATCTGCATACTTGGTTTTGATTTTATAAGGAATTACAATTGAGAGATTGCTTAACTATCAAAGATACTTTGAGATTTTGACTTTTAAATATTGTTGAGATTGTGATAGACTATGTGGGCTTTTGAAGTTAGATTAAATGCACTTTATATTATGATATAGCTACAAGATTGTCAGGACCAGTGAGTGGAATGTGGTGGTTTGAATAGGTAGGGCCCCCATAGTCACGTATTTGAATACTTGGCCTATAAGGAGAACCACTATTAGAAGGTGTGGACTTGTTGGAGGAAGTGTATCACTGTAGGGGTGGGTTTTGAGGTCTCTTATGTTCAGCCTATGTCCAGTGTGGCACGCAGTCTCCTTCTCCTGCCTTCAGATCAAGATGTAGAACTCTCAGCTCCTTCTCTGGCACCATGTCTGCTTGCAAACTGCCATACTCCCCACCATGATGATAATGGACCAAACCTCTGACACTGTAAGCCAGCCCCAATTAAATGATTTCCTCTATAAGAATTGCTATTGTCATGGTGTCTCTTCATAACAATAAGACACAAACTAAGACACTATATATCATCTACATGTCTATTTATCACCTATTATCTACCTATCTCCCATCTCTCAATCACCTATGTATCTATTAGCTATCTATAATTTGTCTATCATCTACTTTTCATTGTCATCTGTATTTATTTATCTGTCTACCATTTACCTATCATCTGTATATAATTATCATCTATTATCTATTTATATATCCTCTGTCATCCATCCATCCGTCTGTCAGTCTGTCATCTTTCTTCTTTGGAAAACCCTGACACCTCGAGTCTCAAAGCTAATTCAGAGTTTGGATCTGAGTACTCTCACCTGTGTTTCCTGACCTAGCCAGTCCACCTTACAGTGGGGTTACCATGATCTAGCTATCCCCCCAAAGGAGATGCAACAATAACCTCTTTACTCTGGCCAGCTCCTTTGGCCCACTCCTCAGGCTAGAGTAGTGGCCAGCAAGTCCGGGGGACTCTGATCTCAGCCTCTCAAGGCCAACTAGGAAGGTTTGCCTCGCTCCAGTTCTCATCTCCTGGTGCCTTCGTGTCTTGCAAGCCTTTCCTGCCTCCTGTCTCTTCATGCTTTGAGGTGGGGGGGGGGGCTCACTTTTCATCTCTTCATTTATCTGTGTGGGCCAGGGAAGGAAGTCTGCTAGTGAGGTTCTTGAGGTGGGAACAATGCGTTCTCTATTTGGTTGAGCAGCAGAGCAGATTATCTGGAAGATGGGTGAGAGGGAAACACCCAAGGACCTTTGACTGTCCTTCCTTAGGGGTTAGGACCTCTCTCCTCCAGCTCTAGACATCTCATCCCATAGATTAATCTCCCCAGATCTCCCATTTGCTCCCAAAAGAACCACGGACAATTTTGTTGCAAAGACTGTGCTGAACTGGAAGACACTTTTCTATGGTAACCCATTGCAATCAACAGATTATGCTGATCTCCAGAGCAGTTTTACGGGGGTGGGGGTGGGGGGCATGGGTTGAGCTTTTGTTGTTGTGCTTCATTTGTCTGAATCATTTTGACAGACATAAGATATCATCTGTCCAGAGAGAGACACCTCTCATCACAGAGAGTATCTGATATTTTGAGCTTGAAGATTATTCTGCTTATCCTCGGAAGTAGCCCCCTCTGTTTCCCAGATTCATTGGCATTTTTTCAGGAAGACCACCATAAATTCAAAGCTGCCTCCAGAGGGGCCTCACCACAGAATTCTGTATTATCCACAGCTCCCCTGGGGAGAGCCTTGTCCACCTGACTCTCTAGAAGATTTGCCTTCTTATCCCCTAAGCCTCATCTGCCACGGAAATACGTGGCCCAAGTGATAGGTTCCAAGGCTCCCAGCAGCACAGCCTCTGGGGAAAGCTTGGACTCAATATTTTCCCAGCAGTGTTGCTGAATATGGGTGTGAGGAACTGACTGTCTAGCCCAAGACAATCTTACCCCATCTGAGGCATCTTCACCTACCTGTGACTAAGGGGTTATGGGCCTTCTCATTGGTCAGGGACTATTGCTTTTTCTGGGTAACCAGAGATTCAGCTCGTCACCACCAGCAGCTGATGAGAGAACCACATCCCTGGGCTTCACTCAGGTCTGTGAGTCAGAATCTTGTGGGTGGACTTCAGCGTGGGGTCTGGGCAAAGCTCTTAGGGAAGTGCTGCACAGTGGGATTCACACAGTCTCTTCACAACCCGTGTGTGTGCAACCCTGATGTACACAGGTCCCGTGTGCTCCTCATACTGTGGAACCTCTCAGCACTATAACTGTCTAACCAGTGTTGGCAGCAGCCCTGATGCTAGCCCCTGGCTTGCTCTCACTCATCCCCAGGTGAGGGTGGGGCTGCTGAGATGCACTCACATTGGGAGTCCAGCTTGGAAACCTCAGAGCCCAGGAAGGCATTTTATTAACAACATGGTGAATCTAGATCTACCATGATAGGTTTTCTTAGAGGATTACGCTCTGAAATTAACTCATCTGTGTCAGTTACTCTTG
Source organism: Mus pahari (assembly GCF_900095145.1). Taxonomy (NCBI): domain Eukaryota; kingdom Metazoa; phylum Chordata; class Mammalia; order Rodentia; family Muridae; genus Mus; species Mus pahari. The sequence continues at coordinate 55,183,505 of NC_034605.1, read as the reverse complement.
ATTGTCAACTAAGAGAGTCTAGAATCACCAAAAAGACCAGTCTCTGATCTTGCTAGTAGGTTTTTGTTTTTGTTTTTGTTTTTGTTTTTGTTTTTGTTTTGGCTAGGATAAATAAGCAGGAAGAGCCATGTTACATAAGGGAAATACCCACTCCAGGAGGTGGAGTCCCAGCATTTTCTCCTTCCTTCCCCTTTCCCCTGCCTGCCTCCCCCTTCTTTCCCTGACCCACCTACCCTGCTTCATGACTGTGGATGTAATATGTAATAAGTCCTGCCACCATGCCTGCACCACCATGATGGTCTGTACCCTCAAACTGTGACTCAAATGAACCCTTCTTTGTCAGAATAATCTCTTGTAGAAACATCACCTGTTAATAAAAAAGCTGATTTCTCATTAGCAGGAAGTAGAAGGAGGGAGTTCTTCCGGTAGAAAGGTGAGAACTCTGGGAGATAGTCAGAGGCAGAAGGTTTGCCATCCGGTCTCTGAGAAGATGCAACATAGGCTTAGGCATGTGTGTGATTGTTTGGGAACTGGGGCATGGGTGGAAAGGTCCATGGTTACACGTCTCCCGTTAACCTGCTTTTGTCAGGAACTCTGTCACAGCCATGGGGAGCATCACAAAGCCAGCATCCATGCTAGATGCATTGCAGCCAGGCTATGGAATACACTAAGGGCATTGGAGGCAGGAGTGCACTGTGTGCTGTGTGGTTTGGGGTTAAATTCTGAGAATTGTCCTGGTCTTCCTACTTGGTGTGACAAGTGACAGGCATAGGCCTGTAGCAGACACAGCACCAAGTTATTGGATGCGTGGCTCTCAGAGCAGAATACTCCCCAGCAGGGTCTCCAGTGTACTGAGGATTGTGTTATTTGGCCTAGTAGGGAACAGTCCCTAGGGAGGGCAAGTCCAAAGTAGTCGCGATAGTCTCTAGGGATCCTATGCAAAAAGGAAAATAAGAATTGTCAGCCAATGTGCTTTTTAATGTTGGGTGGGTCAGTGAGTTGTTTTGTTCTGCTTTGGAGTCCAGATAGTTGGAGATACAAAAAATGATATCAGACGTGACCATAGACCCAGTCTCTGGGGCAAAGGGGACACCCTCCTGTTCTTCTGGTTTGGGTCTATGAATGAAGATGGCCACCACACTTCTGAGTTCATCTGCCCTTTCAGATTGTGTTGCTCTGCTTGCTGTCTTTTTTCCATTGTTCTTTGTTGCCTGAAGTGGAAATTGTTGGTTTTCTTGGAGACTCGGTTGTGTCATGTGATGTTTTTCTGGAAGCTGTCTTATGAGAGGATGTTTTGCTGAGGCAGACACTTGAGAGGACCCATGATGTTTGGAAAGACTTTAAGTATAACCCCACAGACAGTGAATGGTGCTCTTGTATTGGTTTGCCTTGCAATGCTTTGGTGGTCTTCTCTGATCTTCGCTTGCCGTGACTTCATATGAAGTGCCAAAGAACTGCCTGTGGTGCTCTGCCTGCTTCTTACTGCTTCTGCAAACTCATGCAAATTCACTGGAGCCTCATGGTTTCTTCTGGATCAGGCCACTGCTACTGATTTGTGTTTGGTGTTTGTGTTTGGACTAGACAGCCGCTACTGATTTGTGTTTGGAATCACCCCAAAGAACTCCTTGTCCACATGCCCCAATTTCTTATTAACCTTTCTACTTTTGGTTGGTAGGCTCGAAGGGAAGTTGAAACATTTAAGAACCTTTATTAAAGTAGGTCTTGAAAAAAAAATCTAAGCCTACAGTTATCTGTTAGGTTTGTATTCTCAAGCTTTGTTGCAAATGTGGAAGTCAAACTGAGCACAGCAAAATGGCTCTTGAGTTGCATGTGACAATATTTCTAGGATCTCATACATGCCGACTGCTCTTGACTGCTTCTACACCAGCTCCCCTCTGCAGCTTGCTCATTCTAGCTTGCTCCATCTCTGTCCCTCTCTCCTTGGCTCTCTGAAGCCTTCTGTCTAAGTCCCATAGCTACATAAGGCACTCCTCTGAGTCCCTGAATTCGTAATCCTTTCCCCTTACTCTGCTTCTGAAGGTTGTCTCCTTTTTTTACTATTTGATCTACCTCTCATCTGGCTCCTATTTCTGGCTAGTTACCACTACTCCCCATGCCACTGGGCTGGGGTGATGTAGGCCTTCCTGGCTTACAGTCCTCCCAAGCACCATAAGGTCCCTGTTCTGCCACCTGCTGCTTGCAAGCTGCTGCAGCTGGCCTGCACCCAGGTTTCTTATCTCTAAGCCTTCTTTGGGCTCAGTTTGCTCTCATCTCTCCCTCTGATCACTGGGTTTCTTTTCTTCAGGGATTCTGATGTGTAGGGAAGGTTTCTTTCATGTTGTTCTACTTTATTAAAAAGCTGGCTTTGGAGTTTCAGTAAGACCACCCGCCCCAACTCAAGCATAGGAGATAGAAAAGACAGTAGTAGTATATGCTTTAAAATAGCCAAATGTAAACTTTCAGTACCGTCAGATTTGTAAGCTTATTGGATATAGTTAAAAACATGTAAAACAAAAATCCACAGAGAAAACAAAAACAACCTGGTGCCAACATTTTCCGAGTTGCTGTAGATGTCTGGGTTTTACAGTCTTTTGCTTAATGACCTCTAGGTTATAGATGTTATATATTTCTGCAACTTAATAACTTTATAAGAAAAAAAGATACTTGCTAAGCTTCTCAGGTTGCCTGCCTCCATCTGCAGACACAAAGTGGTTATGAAATAAAATAAAACCCTGTCTGAAATCTCTCAATAATAACTCCCGATATGCCTGCTGAAAATAACCAGAGCTGGACTTGTTAAAAGTTAATATTTCTTCAAAAGAAGGAGATAGGCAAGGTCACTGGCCCTTCACCTAAGTATCCATTCACTCCTCCCAGAGTTATAAAGGACACCATGACATCCAATAATGGTACACTATGAAATGATCAAAAAATAATAATAATAAGGCTCCCAATTTCTCTGTGGACTGTATTTATGATTTCATCAAATTCCCAATCTCTCTATGGGCTACACTTAGAATTTACAGTTTTATTTTTGATACTAAGAGAGATTCAATTAAAAATTGTAATTGTATGCAATTGGACCCTAACTGCATGAAGCCTCAAGGTTTTCTGGAAAAGCTATAGCATAGGGGGATACCTATGTAATAATGTTATCTGTACTGGGAAAGGCTCCAGACATTGCCTAATCCCCCTAAGGAAAATTTTCTTGTAACGAATGGTACATTTATTATGTAAGATCTAATATTACTTAATTTAAGTATCTTAATCAAAAAGGATTTACATAATATAGGACTGCTAAATGTAATTAAAATGTCTAATTATTTGATGACTTTCCCCTTTCTTGGTTCTTGTTTACAAAGAAATGTTCCTTACTGAAGGCCATGGATATTCAAAATTCTTGCTGAAATATAAACTTTCTTTCTCTCAGGATTTGTAAGGCCATTGTTGGGAAGTGGCCAAGGGAGAGCTATAAAATTCCAAGCAAAACAGTTAGCTTAAAACTTATAATGAAGATGTTAATAATTAAAAATATATAGAAAGGTAATCTTAATTTACTGTTGCATATTTATATACAATTTAAAATCAACTCTTGTCTCCCTTTCAGTCTGAGGAAACAATATATCTCCAAGATATTTTAGAATATAGGATGGATATTTCTCTGTATTGATGGTTTTTGTCCTAAACATTTTAGATGTAAGAACCCCAACGTATGTTGAATAAATAGAATATATTTAATAAATAAGGTTTATAAATTCCTTATTTATTTCTTATTCCTTATTACTTATTATAAGTTAGCTCTACTTGGGCTAACAATTACTGACTTAAAGACGGATGTGTAGCCTGTTTGCCTTTGGTAAATTTGTTAAACTTTAGCTATTTGGATAAAAATGAGTTATAAGGGAATCTATGATATTCTATAATGGTACACTATGAAGGGATAAAAAAAATAAAGTTCCTAATCCCTCTGTGGACTATATTTATGGTTTCATAAAATTCCCAATCTCTCTATGAGCTGGTTTTAAAATTTAAAGTTTTATTTTGATACCAGAGTTTAGATTCAAAATTTATTAATTTTTAAAACTAACACTTCAGAGGAATAAAACTATAAAATCCTACCCTTATTAAAGCTGCTAACTTGTTATAAACTATCAAAGATAATTAGGACATGCAAGTTAATGTTCAGTCACCTTATAAAAGATCAAAAAATTTTAATGATCAAACTGTTTGATCATTACAATGATGAAAACTGTACTGGTAACCATGCTCAGTACAAATCTAATCCATTTTCAGGGACAAGCTTTATTTAGCTTCTGTGTATGTTTTCAAGGTTAAGCCAGAAGCAAATAGCTAAAACCAAATAAAAATTTGTTTAAAATCAAGTATACTCAACAAATTAAATGTCGCATTTCAAACCCCTGAGTGTTCTGCTGAGTAATGTCATATTTAATGCCATGTTCAATGCCATAAAAGTTTCCCATAGTAGACTAAACTGTCAGCTTCTAGTGGCAGTCCTAGAACCCTATGACCCTTCAAAGAAGGCAACAGGGCACAAACTACTCCCACCTAGATTGTGGTAATGCTAACCACTGAGCAACGAAATGCCACATTGCCCCACTGCCTGCTGGCAGGACTACACCGAAACTGTAGGAAAACAGAACATGGGAGAATTGACTGCCCCCTTTTGTCTCCCAAGGTAGGCCAGTCTCTCAAGTTCCTTACACACACTCACCCACCCACCCACCCACCCACCCACACACTCACACACACACACACACACACACACACACACTCGTCTCTCAGATCTTCTGGATCCACATCTGAAGGTTAATGTTGCCCTATATGACAATGATTGACTTAATGCTGTCCTGTGTGACTGCCAAACACCAATGACCTCTGTCCTCAAGGCCACCATGGAGGACTGTAGGGTAACTAGGTATGTCCCTGCCATTTGACTGGACACAAGGCTATTTGGATTATACTTCCTGCTCAAATGAATCCTTCTCAAAGCTCTGATGATGTGGATGGCCAACTGTAACTTTACTAGTTTAACAGCAGCAAGCACACAGGTCCTCCTCCCCCATGGTTGTAGCAGCCTGGTCAGTCTATTTCATATGTAAAAGCCAGGCCTTGCTTTTTCTAGAGCTACTAGGTCTCCTCCCGAAAAAGACAGCCTCATACTGTTTACCTGGCTAAGAGAGATTTGGAGTTTCTAGAGGTTATGAGGTTCTAGGAAAATGATTTGGGGTGCAAAATTTAAAGGATGTAAAAGTCTTAATAAGTTAAAGGAGTCTAAGAAAGTAATATAACATATATAAATGCAAGTTATAAAAGTGAAGGCTTAAATAAGCTATGAGAGTCTGAAAATCATTTAAGATATGTAAATGCAAGTTATAAAGGTCTAAAAAGTAATGAAATCAATATAATTAAGATTTTCCCCTAAGCTCCTTAACTTTACCTTCTGTTCCTAGTCTATATTTGTCCCAGCAGACTTCTAATCAACTAAAGACTGCAAACTGCTCCACACACACCAGCCCCAGGTGAGCCTTTGAAAGCAGCAAGCCCTGGACTTGAAGCCAATGTAAACCAGATGCTTCTGATGAACTTGCCTATCAGCTTGAGCCCCAGCTTTGGACCAGCATTCCAGACTTCTCCAAAGCTACCTGCACTTCCCTAGTACCAGGGGGTTCAGCAGCACGTGGGCAGCAAGCCAGACCTGGCTGGCCTCGCCCATGCCAGCCTTCCAGAGGGCTAAAGACATCGTCCTACTTCAGCTGAGAAGCAGTGATAGAAGAGACTTCTTGTCTCTTATCATTAACAAAATGCTGGAATGTTGTGTCCAAAGGAAACTGGATCCCCTCTAGCAAAGGAGTTATTTCCCTTTCACTGTCTAAAGGGACAAATGACTGTGGTGGGATTAGCACACCAAAGCTCATGCTGGTCTCCTGGCTCCTTTGGTATTATAATTACCTGTTAACCCAGCCCTGCTCCCAGAGTTACAAAAAAGGGTTACTCAAGAATGGGGCTAGGATCTGAATAAATGACTTAGTTAGAACATCAACCTTTAGCCCTATGGAAGTGTGAATCAGTGATTTGATTCGTATCATCTAGAGTCAGTGGAGAGTATGACAGCTAAAGAAACTCCATTTATGCCAGGCATCCACCTTGGTACCCAATAACAGTTTGTCTCAAACTCTAATCCCTGAAAGTTAAGTTCCCAGTAATCCTAACTCAGTAACCCCATCTACTTGCTATGATATAACTTAATTGCTTTTTTGGCTTCTGTACCTTGCCTTTGCAAACACCAAAGATTGTTTTGAGTTGCCTTAACCACTTCACTTGGCAAAACAGACCAGTTTTTCTTTCTTGTGTAAACATTAAAGGTCTTCTTGTGGTTCCCCCAACACACACACACACACACACACACACACACACTTCTAAAAAAGAAACCCTTCCACTTCCCCTCTTAGAGATTTGGCTCTAAGGGTGTTTGCCCTGCTAGTGACTAACCAGCAAATCTTTTCATTATAACTGGATTGAGCCTATGGTCTTTTCTCAGGGGCCACATACTCCATATACCGGCCCAGTTGAAACCCACATGCCCATCTAAGGCTTTTGGTGCTATGTAATGGGGAATCCTCCTGAGAGGAGTTCTGCTGAGCCCCCTGGCCAGCAACACCAGGGACTGGCCAGCCGTAAAGCTTCTCTCTCTGGATTCTTTCTCTCTGGCTTCACTTTGGGGCTATGAACCATTCCTCCCATGCCTTGCTCACAGGACCTCACGTGGAGATGAGCCAAGTTAAATGCATTGTGTAGTCTCAGGATTCTGGCTGAGTAGCAGACCCCTTTGCTGCTGCATGGAGTTCATGTCTGCACACATTCCCGTCATGCCTTCCCTGTAACCCTCAGGGAAGACCTAAGCCTCACTATTGCTCTTGGGAACATCCTTGTTTGAGCATCTTGACCACTAGATACTAGACGACCTTCGAATGGATTGTCCATGACCTTGCTCTTGGAGTCGTCTGTGGTCCTGGAGCTGAGAACCATGGATTCCATAGTCCCAAATCTCTCTCAGTATCTCATGTGTGTCCTTAGCATAAACCAGAAGAGAAGGCCGGCTTGTCTTGGCAACACATGTCAGCATGCTGCTCAGGACTTTAGGAGGTAGAAAACCTTCTGGCTTCAACATGGATGAACTCGGACTTCCTGAAGCAGATTCATTTAGTTTCAGGGTTTTTCGTTTTTTTGTTTGTTTGTTTGTTTTGTTTTGTTTAATGCAAAATGTCTCTCTTTCCTGCTTCAAGCTTCATTTCTAGAAAATCCATCTTGTTGTTCTGTCCAGTATGCCAGGGAGGAGGAACGGAGAGTCCTGTAGAACAAGTGATGAACATGTGTCATGAAGACAGATTGAGAAGCTGGGGAGATAATTACATCCTCCGGGCCAGTCACTTGGCTCTGACTAAGATTCACAAGCGACTTCTGACATTGGAAAATGGCAGAGTCTGAACCCAGGTTACATCTTAATCATTCAGGGTGAGAAAGGGGGTTCAAACATCATCACGGGGGGGGGGGGAGGGGAGGGCATTTCAGTGTTGGCCTGATTAACTGGGAGTTTTAGTGACATTAATGAACATGATTTAGGACTTCGAGGTGACATAAAACGCATCTTCTCTAAAGTTCTCTTTTTAGTGATGACTGAGAGGTATTTAACACGTCAGACATTAAACACTGAGAAAGCCAGTGCAGCTTCCTGAAGACACGCAGACATGAGTGAGGCCTGCCCGGCTCCATGTAGGATGACAAAGTCAGAATAGATGTTGCAATAACATGGCCTGTGACCTTCTTATCATGTGACATTGAGTGCCACCATTCCTAATGGTAATAGGTTTCCTAGAAGATGGTAGTGCTGATCTTTAAAAATTAAAGTAAGTGAATGCTTTTGTCTGTTCGTTTTGTGACAGGATTGCACCTGTCAGGAAGCCTTGGACACACTATGTGACCCACTGATGACAAATAGCCAGAAGATGACCTTGAACTCCAAACCCCACGCCTTTATCTTCGTAGTCCCGGGACTATTAGGTACCACTGCACATATACGCCAAGAGAGAAATATACACAGGCATCTGTATGCATGTATCATGAATGCATATGGAAGGGCATGACTGTGCAAATTCTGCAAAGCTCCATCGGAAGGTTGGCCTAGAGAGAGGATGGCAGCTGTCACTACAAATCTCTGGAGCGACTTTAGAGGAAGAACTCAGACAAGAACAGGCCAGGTATCAGGAGGACTCATCGTTCCAGAGGAAGCTCCTGACAAGGTCCCCTCTGCAAGATTTTGTTTTCCTCTTCTGTTTTTAAACAGCGTGAGTTCTTGCCTTCGATGTCAGTAACCCGTGGGTGGATTTCCAGAAGCTGTGTTGGAAGAAAATAGTCCATTTTAAATCCAAGGTTCACTTATAACTGATCTTTGCCTGAGATTTCTGCAAACTCACAGTCCCAAGCAGCATCCTACCCCGACCTGGCCCAGGCGGGAGCTCTGGGTGGGAAGCTCCCTCTGGACTAGCCGGCGATTTTTGCTAAACTCACAAACACTAATACCATGTCCGATTAATTATTCTATTGTACGCATCACTGACATTTTCCTCACCATTTTAGATTCTCCAGGAATTGGACTCACTGTTTTCGGAAAGGGCCAAGCCCCTGGGAGTGCTATGCCCATTTCTCATCTTTCAATGGATTTTTTTTTCTCAAGACCTTGAGGTTGATTTATTTTCTTTCTGCTTCCAAGACACATATAACTCATCTGGAGGACTATAAAGCAAAACTCCATTCAATGCTTCTGAATAAAACATTTGTCCCTGAGCCTTCAGACAGTCATTTATGTATGACAGGATTTCAGGGAGGGGCCCAGGCAGCTGCTAAACTACTCCAGGGGGAGACACAAGGCCTGGCATTACTTGCCTTTACACCTCGTGAAGGGGCCTGAAAAGGAGAAGGGGTGGCCGGGTGCTGACCTTCTCTTTACAGTTCCAAAGCAGTTCAGGCACACCCCTTCTAGATCTCCTTGGAAGTTACATCCTGGGAACGCTGCGGCTGCCCTACATGTCCTTGGAGAAGGAAGCGGAGCCTTCTCCATGTGATTGGCCACAGCCGGGGCACAGAATATCAACCTGGAGACAGATGGTTAGTGGCCGGGGCTTGTTAGCTAGCGAGTCACAGGCTTCCATGACATCTTAGATCATCGGTTCTCAACCTTCCGTATGCCGAGACCATTTAATACAGTTCCTCATGCTATGGTGACACCCCCACCCCCACCCCAGCCATCCATTTCTGTTCATTGCTACTTCATATAATTTTGTTACTATTATGAATCATAATATCTGTGCTTTCTGGTGGTCCTGGGCGACCCCTGTGAGAAGGTCTTTTGACACCAAGGGGTAGCGACCCACAGGTTGAGAATGACTGCTTTAGACGTACATGTGCCTTTCTATACTTTGGAACTGCCGCTTGCCTATGCTTGCTTTCTGCAATAAAACTCCTTCTTAAGCTTTGCTCTATACTGAAATTCCTTTCTAAACGTCTTTTTTTTTTTTTTTCCTGTCACATGTGGGTCAGTTGGAAACATAGAGAAGAGAGACTGTGTGTTCTGACCTGTGAATAGCTGAATGAGTAGTAGACTAACATTATCTGTGAAAAGAAAGCCTAAAATGGCCACCAGTCCAGCACCACACAGGCCTGGGCAAGCTCCCGGGGTGAGAAGCAAGCCAGAGACTAGAAGAACCCTGCCTGGGATTGCAGCCTTGGGAGGGAATGAGCCTGAGGCAGAGGACTCTCCCATGTGGCTACTTGGGCAGGCCCGGGCAAGGAGTGAGCCCAAGATGACTCCTGCCTAGAGCCATAATGCACAAGTGGGGCATAGTACCCCTGAGACCACCTCAGATGCTCAGAGACCCTGGGTGACACTAAGAGAAGGAAGAAAGTGATGGACAAATAGAAAAGAAAGAGAAACAAAAGGATGTGGGCACAATGAAGAGAGGCAGAACTGGAGACTCGAGGGTCCTGAGGAACAGCCTGAATTGAGTCACCCCTGATGCTGCCCGGAGCTATGGTGGGTCCTGGTCTGTACTGCCACCTGGAACCACATCTGGGTCTGTTCCCACCAAAGGCCAGGCAGACATCCCTGGGCTGAGCTGCTTCCAGGGGACATGTTGATGTCGGAGAGCTGTGCAGAACTGCCTCCACCTGTTGGGCATCTTGGGAGAGCTAGCTAGCCGAAGGGGTGTGGAAACAGGAGAGCTGACCCTACCCTAGCCAACTTCAGTACTCAGTAGAGCGGCCTGGCACATTGTAGGAGTTTTGAGTTGCAGGTAAGACCTGCACCAAGGGTAAGAGCATGGGAGAGCTGGCCCTGCCACTCATCTCCTGTGCAGTAGCATGGATGAAGGAGAGATACCCTCCTCCAGCCTCATTCCTCATCACTGATGGCCAGTGGGAGATCTGGCCCTGGGATCATGAGAGAAAGAGAGCTGGCCCTGCCCCTCACCAACTGCAGCACTCAGAAGAGCTTGAGCCTTGCTTGAGCAGCACAGTAGAGCTGACCTTGATTCCAGGGGATGTGGGTGAGCCGTCCCTCAGGGCATGAGCCAGGGAGAGCTGGCCCTGCTATTGCCTACTATGCACTGAGATGTCCCCCTACCTCATCCCTTGCCACCTAGAGCTGGCCTCGAGGTCATCAGAGCAGGAGAGCAGGCCTTGCATCTCACTTGGGCAACACAGTAGAGTTGATTCTGATGGCAGGTGCCCGGGTGAGCCAGCCCCATTGGTGAGTGTGGGAGAGCCTGCTCTGCAACTTGTCTGCTGTGCTACTGGATGGGCCAGGGACAGCTGCTCTCCCCTTGCCACCTACTGAGGGCAGGAGAGCTGGTCCTGGGGTCATAAGAACTTGAGAGCTGTCCTACTCCTCATATGTGACAGCACTCTGGAGTGCGGGCCCTGCACTTCACCTGGGTAGCTCTATAGAGATGGCCCTGAATGTGGGGGTTATTGGTGAGCCAGCCCTGAGGGCATGAGAGTGGGAGAGCCAGCTCAGATACTTCTCAGGCCCAGATCCATAGCTTTGAATCAGTCCACCCCAACATCTACCTCATCCATGAACTGCTGGAATGCATGGTTCTATAGATCCAAAACTACAGGACCTCTATGACCCAGGACAAATAGGATATCCAAGAGGAATCCTAGTGAGATCCCAGAGTTGATAGAGTAGCAGAAGCCAGAGGTCATGTACCAGACCAAGGAGTCATGGCAATGAACATCTGTAAGCAAAGAAGTATGGGCAAAATGGTATAATATGGGACACAGTGTGACACACCACAGCTTTCACAATGAGATATTTTTTTCTATGTTGAGGGGGAGTTTGAAAGGGAGAAGGGCAGGTACAAAGGGAGGGGGAAATGAGTGGGATTGGGGTACATGATATGAAATACACAGAGAATCAATAAAAGGTTTTCTTTTTTTAAAGTCAGTTTTTGGCTGTCTATGTAGTACATGTCTCTACTTCTGGAGACAAAGGATCAGGAAGCCACAGGGTGACATTAGTGGACATCAATTGTCTAGGGCTCTAGCCCTCTGAGTTATGCTCACCTTGGAGGATAAAGGCCCTGTCACACTCAAGGACCCGTCTCCTGCTTTTCCTAACCCAACTGAAATGGCTAAATTTAATCTTGTCATTTCTAAGTTTCCCTTTTAGCCTCAGTGCCCAGAGTGGCTTCTATGGCAATTGTTGCATGCTTTCTAACTTGTACTGTCTCTCATTCCAAATGGCAGTGCCCTTAAACCTCTCTCACACTAGAAACAAAGACAAAAACGCTACTATTGGGGCAGGGAGGACTTAACCAAGGCCCAGTGGCTGCCAGAGGCTCATACTGCTTCAGGAACTAAGGGTGGGGCACTGACTTGAAGTGTTTCAAAGAAGTATTTATTCTAAGAAGGTGCTGCCCTCCTCTTTAATTTGTTTGGTAAACACACACAGGGAAAACGTTAAATTATGGGACACTGTTCAGTTGATGGAGAGCTTCATTCATTTTCTCCAGTAGGGTAGAAAAATGTAAAAGGCACCCAGGGAACATGTGGAAAGCGTTTGTGAAAGCAAATAAATCTGAGAAGGTAATTTCCATAGAATTAAAATTAAGAGGACCCTTCCAGTCTGGGCCAGAGCCCTGAGCAGACCTTAGACCCAAACTCTGCAATCAATCCCACAACACCCAGAGGAAGCTCTGCTCCCAGGCGCTCTAACACGCCCAGGATCCCAGAGTCCCAGGGGCTTGGCTACACCAGAATCTCAGGATCCCAGAGGCAGCTTGACTCCCAGGAGCTCTGACACACCCAGGATCTCAGGATCCTAGAATCACAGGATCACAGAGACAGATGGACATCTGAGTAGTTCTAACACAACAAGGATCACAGGAAGGACAGGCTCCAGTCAGATATAGCGAGGGCAGATAGCACTATTGATAACCAGATGGCAGGAGACAAGCATAAGAACATAAGCAACAGAAACCAAGGTTACCTGGCATCATCAGAACCCAATCTCCCACCATAGCAAGTCCTGGATACACCATCACACCGAAAAAGCAAGATTCAGACTTAAAAATCACTTCTCATAATGGTGTTAGAGGACTTTAAGAAGGACATAAAAATAACTCCCTTTAAAAAATACAGGAGAACACAGGTAAATAGGTAGAAGCCCTTAAAGAGGAAACACACAAAAAAAAAAAAAATCCCTTAAAGGGTTACAAGAAAACACAATCAAACAGGCGAAGGAAATGAACAAAGTCATCCAAGATCTAAAAATGGAAATAGAAACAATAAAGAAATCACAAAGGGAGACAACCCTGGAGTTAGAAAACCTAGAAAGAGATCAGGAGTCATAGGTGCAAGCATCACCAAAAGAATACAAGAGATTGAACAGAGAATCTCAGGTGCAGGAGATACCATAGAAAACATTGACACAAAAGTCAAAGAAAATGCAAAAGGCAAAAAGCTCCTAACCCAAAACATCCAGGAAATCCAGGACACAATGAGAAGACCAAACCTAAGGATAATAGGCATAGAAGAGAGTGAAGATTCCCAACTTAAAGGGCCAGTAACTATCTTCAACAAAATTATAGAAGAAAATATCCCTAACCTAAAGAAGGAGATGTCCATGAACATACAAGAAGCCTACAGAAATCTAAATAGACTGGACCAGAAAAGACATTCCTCCCATTAAATAATAATCAAAACATCAAATGTACTAAACAAAGAAAGTATATTAAAAGCAGTTAGGGAAAAAGGTCAAGTAGCATATAAAGGCATATAAAAACATATAAAAATTTCTACAATTTTTCTAGTCAAATTTTGGAAACATTGGGTATAAGATAATATAATCTTTAATTGAAAATAATTTGACTTAATATTTTCCCATTTGTATTCCTTCTCTTGCCTTATTGTTCCAGCTAATGCTTCAATAACATTATAGATGAGCAGTAGGGATAGTAGGCAGTCCTCTCCCATTCCTAATTTTAATAGGGCTTATTAATAGTTTTATTCATTTAGGATGATATTGGCCATGGGTTTGTCATACATAACCTTTATTATGTTGGAATANGTTTCCTACAGTCCTACTTGTTCTAGGGCTTTTATTAAGAAGGCATGTTGAATCTTATTTAAGACTTTTTCTTTTTCTTTTTCTTTCTTTCTTTCTTTCTTTCTTTTTTTTTTTTTTTTTTTGCTTCCATTGAGATGATCACATGATTTCTGTATTTTTTGTCCATGTATTTGGTTCATTACACTTCTTTCTTATATATGTTTTAAAAAATAAAACAATGAGAGAGAGAAAAGGAATTAAGAGGAAAATAACACAAAATCTTATTATTTGTGATTCTGTAATTACTCTCTATTGATATATAAAAAGTAGAGGTGCTAGGACCAAGCCTGACTTCACTTTGAAGACAGGAGCCATTTTGCTGCATTGTTAAAGTGTTTCCTTTTACTGTAAGAGCTGAGTTTCCTAGAACCTGACCTGCCTTAACCTATGACCTTGACTTGTCTTTGAGAACACCCTAACCCTCCTTAATCAGTGACCTATGATGATAACTGTTCGGTTTTGTTTTGTTTTTTTGTTTTGTTTTGTTTTGTTTTTTTCGGGGGTGGGCGTGGGGAGATCTTTCTGTACTTGCTAACTGCCTCGCCTTCTGTAAATCCATATTGCAGCCACTCAAGAGTTTCCTCCTTAAAAGGGGCCTGAGAAACAGACTTAGCACTGCTCTCTCGAACTCAACTTAGGAGGCAGTCGCTGGCCAGCTCTCTGTTGCACCCCAATAAATGACAGCTTGCTTTAAACTGGCTCAAAAATTGTGGCAATGGTCTACTCTCACCCGGTGGAATTAACAGGTAGACAGGAAGTGAAGTGGGGAAGGCAGATTTTCTTCAGAGAAAGAGTTCAGTAAAGCGCTGGGTCCAGGGCCACAAGTAAGTGCAGATGGAGGGGTCAGAGGATGAAAGGGTAATAAGAGAAAGAGGAGGGGGGGGCAGAGCTCTGATTAAATAGGCCAATCAGGGTCCCTGCTGAAAGATGTCACCTTGGTGAGAACTTCACCCTTATCTAGTCCAAATTACCCCTCCCCTAATCCCTCCTCCAAAGTCCACTGACAGAAAAAGTTGAGCACACCTTTCTGACACAGGACCCTGGGAAGTTACTTTCAAAGCCTTGCCCAGAGAACTCTTGAGATCCTTGGGCACCACAGGTGAGGCAGGGGATTAGGAGATCAGTGGAGACCGAGGCTCTTGGGACTATCGTAACCATGGCAGCAGAAACCTGGAACCCTTCCTGGCTGGCGGCACATAGAAGATGGAGCCTGCATGGGAAAAAGTACTTCATATAAAGGATCTGTAAAAAGGTCCTCTCATGAGTGTCCGACTGCAGACTGAGGTCCAGGTCTGACACAGTTCCAAGTGTCTGTATTCTTCCTAAACTTAGTTAACTATGGAATTTCCTGTAACTGCCCATGAGTTAAGATCCACAAGTGCCCAGAGAACCCCAGAGAGTTCCAGTGCTGCCACCTGAGCTCAGATCCCTCTGTACCTGTAGCACAGGGACTCGAAGGAAACATCTGCGCTTGCTCCCAGCTGCAAACGCAGATGTAGGCTACACTGTTTCTTCCGCCACGGGACAAAGCAGCCCCATGCTACCCCCAGCGTCCCTCTATTCCCAAGGCTGCTATCACAAAAGCGAGTCCCAGCAAACACGGCTTAGGAAAGGAAGGATTTCTTTTGTGTTGTTTTAGAGGACTCAGTCAATGGTCACTGGGTCCCAGGCTTTCAGTAGAAGGGTGTGGGTGGATCAGAACAGTTCGAGATCTGGGCCAACCAGGAAGCAGAGACAAATGGACTCCTAGCCATAGGCTAGCTGTCTTGTGTTCACCTCCCTTATTCCTAGCTTCTAACCTGTGCAGTGGTACCCCTTATATTCAGAGTGGGCTTCTCCATCAGTTCATAGGCTCGAAGGATGGCACAGCAGAGCTGCGTATCAGTCTCCTAGGTCATCCCAAACCCAGTCCAGGTGAACAGCACAAACGATCCTATTGCCCATTAGCAAAGTCTGATACGGTGGGCCACGTTTAATTTCTTTTCGTACCTTAACGGGAACTTTGAGATTTTCTTCATTTATTCTGCCATCAGCGTTTCTGAAATCAAGGAAGCCTAAGGGTGTTTATAGGAACATTGAGTGTTCCGGTGACTGGGAGAAACAGCTTGATGCTGGGAGCCAGTACCTGGGGAAAGAAGAACAAAGCTGGCTCCTCTGTGAGAGCTCAGGACCCACAGTGACAAACAGGATTTGGTCCCATTTCTTAAAAATCTTCCATGGTGCAGGGCAGTCTTCAGACCTTTCTTTGTGAGTGCCACAGACTTACTAAAAACCTGAATATAAATGATATCCATAGCAACCATGGGTACATATAATGTCCTTGGTCTATGTTCTAAAACTAGCTACAGAGAGGGGGCTGGTGATCCTAGGAATCTAGTTTTGTGAAGGTAATTTTATATTTATTTCTTATTTCTTTATTATAGTCAGTTTTAAACTTAAGATGTTTATGCACTACTATTTTGTGGGCCTATGCGCATGATGTGTGTAGATGGCTGCCTTGTGCAATCAGTTCTAAACTTCCAACTGTGCTCAAGGAGGGAACCCAAGCTGTTAGGCTTGCGTGATGTCTTTACCTACTGAGCTGTCTTGCTGGTCCAGTTACAACAATTTCTTCTCTCTTCCTGCTATTCCTGCATCCTGATGGGTGAACAACGTCTTACTTTTGCCATTAGTTAACACGTGTCTTGGTCTTTTTCTTTTGATCTACCATAGCCTGAATTTTTACCTATACCCATTTCCTAAAGATGACAGTTGAGTACCCTTGCTTGGTTTATAAAATTCAGTTTGCGTTCACATCCGTATTTGGCTTAGAAATAGAATCGACTATTGACATCTGATCCTTCCTGTCGACCACTGAGACAGAATGCTGACCCGAGTCACAGAATGTCAGTTCAGGGAGGTTTTGGAGGTTGGCTGTGGCATCTCTTTCACTGCAATGAGATGTCATGGATCTCCATAGGAAGTGTTACTTAAGTCGAGACCCACCCTTCTAACGCACTAACAAAACAACTGCAGGGTAGACTGTTAGATGTGGTGCACTTGTGATCAGAAAAATGAGTGTAACTTACTATTTGGCATTTTGATCATGTGATCATGTGACACAGAAGGTGCTCACATGCCTGTCTCCCTCCCATGCATTGAAGACCGGAAGAGACTAGAAGGAGGAAGCGAGGGTGGAAGTAATGGTTTAGACAGGGTGCAAGTTGTTTCGAGCGACTGAGTCTGCCTATGCCCTGCCAAGGCACTGGGCATGGTTGGGTTCCTACCTGGCACACAATTGTCATCTAACAGAGAAATAAAGAACAATCTGGAAGGAGGCAAGGGCTATTTCTAGGCAGGTACCAGGAAGGATCCTGAGACACAGAGAAAGTGACTTAGTCCTTTTACAGATATGGATCCAATCGGCACCTGGAGACTTCTGAGTGGCAAGCCTTCTCCCCGCATGACCTGCTTTAAACAACAGATGCATTATTTTGAATTATAAATTTTTTTTTTTTTTTTTTTTTTAGTTTTTCGAGACAGGGGTTCTCTGTGTAGCCCTGGCTGTCCTGTTGACCAGGCTGGCCTCGAACTCAGAAGTCTGCCTGCCTCTGCCTCCCAAGTGCTGGGATTAAAGGTGTGCGCCACCACACCCGGTATGAAGCATAAATCTTAAGCTATTGTCGTAGGCCTTAACCAAAGCCACTTGCCAAGTTATAGGTGAAGCTGGCCTGAGATTCCCAGCCAGCCACACGAGAGGTCCACAGAAGAGACCGTAAGAGCTCAGCTGAAAGGGAACACAGTTTGGGATCTGAAGTAAACAGTGTGGGTCTAGCAGATCCCTTCAGCCAGGGGCCAGCCCTTCCAAGGATCCCAAACTCTCTGAGGCCCCAGCTATGGAAACAAGTTCAGCCATCACTCTCAAAGGACAGCAGGATTATCCTCATTGCTTCGCCACAGTGCTTGTGCCAAGGCCAGGACTCTCATGCTTAGCTCTACTAGAATGTGGGCATGTACACATCATGGTGGCCTCACAATGTCTCCCGAGAGGCTCTGAGCTCTCCTGTGAAGAATCCTGTCATATATGAACACATATATGAAGTTACTGATTCTCACTACAAGAGGATCAGAGAGACCGAGGCCGTTTATAATTGTATTTTATAACCTGCTGATTCATGTAGGGTGGCCAGAGTCAGGGGATCCTCTGTCACTGCACAGTCAGTGCTGGGATTATACAGTGGTATACCACCAGCCCTGGCTTCCTGTTTTGTTTAGCAACCTATGGATTCTACACTAAGAAGCTAGGATTGACAATTTTTTAAAACACCCTCTTGGTTAACATTGGTTTGGTTGGGTTTTTTTTTTTTCTGATTTTACAGAAAGTATTCTCTTTGTCATACAATAACTATTTTTGTCTCTGAAAAAGTTTCTCTTCTACTGATGGGTGTGACAGCTTTGCTGTTTCTCTGATATTTAATTAAGAAGGAAAAGGAGAGAGGCAGAGAGCCACCAACACACATACTCATGAGCACATAGTCACACACCATACACGTATGCAAATGCCCTCACAGTTATATACATAGTCACACACACACACACACACACACACACACGCACATACATGCAATGCACACACAGTGTTTACCTGGCCACATGACCACAACCAGCAGAATCTGGGTCTTTAATCATAGACAGGGAGAGGCTTGGAGACTCAAATTTATATTGAATCTAATTCTCAGTAGATTATATTTTTTTACATGTTCTTATTGTTTGTTCAGTTGTGACTAAAATCATTTCCTGGCTCATGGATTTCAGAAATCATGTGCCTCAGTGCAGCCTGAGTGGAGCTAGTTACCATGGGAATTCCCAATGACTGCCTGTATTGTCTCTCCCTCTCTGCCATGAGGAATCTTTCAGCCTGTGCAATGCCATCCAAAAACATACCTTTCATCTCAAAGAAATAAAAGACATGGCTTATACTGGGGCAATATATGATTAATCATGACCCAGGAACATGTTACCCCAAATACAATGTGAAATGGAATGTTTCATGGAATTTTTTTTTACAGTAACAGAAAAAGAAAGTTATAAATCTATGTTTAAAAAATACATTGGTGGAACACAGTGACAGCAAGAAGGTAGAACTCTGCTATAGGCCTTCAGTGCTGTCTGATGGTGTGGTTAGCCCCGTGATTGGTGGGAAACTAGGATTTTGATAAGGTACTACACCCTATAAGGCTTTTATGTGTTTGTCAGGATACTGGGTTGGGCTATGAGCAGGATGGTGGGTTTCACACAGAGAAAGAGTAAGGAACAGCCTTTTAGTGGGCCAAAGACCGTACAGGATGTTAGCCTGTTCAGCTTCTTCCCAGGAAGTCTTGTCATGGTGACTCCTTTAGTTTTCCTGCCTCTTCTCTGAGGTGTGTGCAATTCCTGTTTGTGCATGAGGAAACAGAGACCCCCAGCAGGCCAGGCGTGGGCTCAGTATCTTACAGGGGAGAGAAAAAGTCACATGGCTTCAATGCTTCCTAGGGTTTAAAAGACTAATGGCTCTTGCCAGAAAATCAGCAGGACCTATAAGAGCTTCCCCATACTTCTTCTCTGGCACATAAATCCTTCTGATGAAAGAAGGAGTTGGTCTCCAGTTGAGGCACGCATGAAAGGGGTTCTGGATATTGTGGACCAGAAAGGGAGAGATATCTGTTGACCCAGAAAAGGGAATATCTGTGGCCTCTCCTGCTCAACACAGAGACAGACCACAGAAACAATTCCATCCAATTTCAGCTTGGTAAACCAATGTTTTTGGAGAGATACTTGCAGGAACTTGGGTGGCTTAGGCATCTGCATGAGGAAAAGGCACAGATGACAGGCAGCGCCACTGAAGGCGTTCCTTGCACCTAGCAGCTGGTCAGCTGCACCTATGAAGCCAGGGGAAGGGGGTTCTGTGTCTTATAATTTTAATGAATGTCCGTAGTTGTGTTTCAAGTGAGTGTCATGAGCTTCCTGACCCTCCCTGTGCCCTCTAGGAGGGAGTGTGTCAGTTCAGAAGAAATAGATAGTGGCAAGTGAATAAAGCCAGTCTGGAGCCATCTACTGAGTCTGACTAGCTAGGCTGGAGTCCAGCACCTGGCCTTCTGGAACTCAAGATGTTCTCGACGTGTCAGGACGGACATTATGTGAACTGTCAACAATGGAACCTCTAAGGTAGACCTCTAGATGAAGAGGGCAAACATCTTCCCAGAACAAATTCAGGTTAGAGACGGGTTTTGCTTCATCATTAAAATGAGCACATCCACACCATGTATGAAAGTAGAAGTTCTCTCTCTCTCTCTCTCTCTCTCTCTCTCTCTCTCTCTCTCTCTCTCGCTCGCTCGCTTATAGTTGCTCTCAGGATTTCATTTTGTCAAATTCATTTTTCTTTTCTTTTCTCTATCACACCTTCTTCAACAGTGTCTCCAAACTGTTGTTCACCACATTTCTTCCAGTCAAATATATTAATAAAGGCGTTCAAAGTGGGGCCTGAGAAGTTCACTCAGCCAGTAAAATGCTTGCCTCTCCAGCAAGCGTGAGGCTCTGAGCTTAATTCCCAGCACCTGCATCAAAAGCAAGGTTTGGAAGTATGTGTGTTTAACTCAAGTGTGGGGGAGGTGGAGGCAGTAGGATCTCTGGAGCTCACTGGTCAGTCAGACTACCTACTTAGGAAACTCCAGACTAAAGAGAGATGCTAAGAAATTGAAATAGTTGTCACCCTTAGACCAACAGTGAAGGTTGTCCTCTGAGCTCTACAGACATATGCAAACATGTGTACATGCACCCATGTGAACTATCCCCCCACAAACACACACAAGTACAAGCTACCAGAAAAGGAAAAAAATGGCATAATACACTTGAAGTTGTGAATTCAGTTTTTAAAGCAAACGGTGTTGTTTTGGGTCCCTGCTGTAGGACAATCGCTATTTCAGGAGGCAAATGAAGCAGAAAATAGAGGAGAGGATAAAAATGTCTGTGTTTGTGGAGTTTATGCTCTGAAGAATGAAGCAGACTATAAATGAGAGACAGGCAACAACTGGGATTGGAGATGAAAGGAAACGAGAAGGGAGAGTTTCTGGGAGAGTGCCCAGTGAAGAGGTCACGGAGAGACCTGAAGAAAATACATTTACCTGAGCATTCAGTCAGGAATCTGATTTATTCAGACCTGTAATGGGAGAGGGAGAGGGAGGAAATGCAGGAACATCCAATGAGGTCTCTTGAAACAACAGAGCTCCTGTTAGGGCCAATGGTCAGCTAATGAGGAGTCTTGAAACAACAGACATCCAGTTAGAGCCAAAGCTCAGTGCAGTAGAGGGAGCAACAAAAGAGCTGGTAGAATGGTTGTGGGGGGCAGGGGAGAGACTGAGTCACCTTGGGCCTTACAGATGCAGTTTGAAGACTTGCTTTTCCTATAGTGTCAAGCAGAGGCAAAGCTCAGGAGCCCTGACTCTGAGACCAGATGTCTGAGCTTCCACCCCACTTACCCTACTCCCAAACTGGCAGTGTTTTCTGCCACAGCATCAGAGGCTACAGAGGCATGTGCATGCTATTTCAGGAGGCAAATGTGCTATGTGCTATCCTAGTGCTAAACTAGGCCTAGGGCTGGAAGCTTCTAGCCTCTGTACAATCTTATCTGGGCCTAGAATGCTTTCAACCTCTGAGACTTAGTGCTACATAAGCTCATCCTTTCTAGCTCTTTCTGAACTCTGACTGGCTGGTTAACTCAGCTGTTCTGGCTCAAAACTCCTCTCCATACTAACTGATTCAAACTGGCTTCTTTCAACTTCTGACTGAATTGTTCTGCTTGACCTCGTAATAACTTTCACAATCTATTCTAATCTTCTGGATCTTTATTCTCTGGCTCATTCTGTCTTCATCTGTGCTTAGCTTGTTCTCTCTCTACAACCTGTCTCTGTACAACTGTCCCAGTAAAAGTGCCCTCTCTCCTCTGCACTGTTGTCTCTTGTCACCTCTCTCTCTCTCTCTCTCTCTCTCTCTCTCTCTCTCTCTCTCTCTCTCTCTCTCTCCTCATGAGAGTTGAACATATGCTATTCTGTCAAATCTTTCTCTGGTTCATCACTTTGTCTGCCACTCAATTAGACTTTTAAACATGGGTGTTTCCTTCTACAAACTAAATTTACCTTCATTGTTTGGGATTAAAGGTGTGTGTCTGTATTCTAGCCAGAAGGATTCAAGGGTGTGTGCTAAGGGTAAGCCACACCTCACTAGAAACAAATGTTTTCCAGTAAGCAACACAATCTTGAGATTCATGGTGTATGTAGTCTAATATCCTGCAACAGCCTACAGTCTGTGGTTGAGTTAGTCTAATAATAGTTGACTTGCAACCAAAAGGTCAGAATTCCAGTAGTTGTTTGGTCCACGAGGCTGGATGTCTCAGATGGTCTCTAGTCTACATTGCAACTTGAAAGAAGTAGATTCTAATAACAGTGAGGAAATGTTTCCACAGCAGGCTCCTTGAACTTGGCAGGGAGAAAAAGGGCAAGCAGGCAAAAACCAGTCACTTCCTCCTTCCATGTCATTTTATGTAGGCTGCCACCAGAAGGTGCGGCCCAGATTTAAAGTGGGTCTTAATCATCTCAAAGGATCTAATCAAGAAAATCTCTTACAGATATGTCCAGCTGCTCAAATTTTAGCTAATTGCAAATGTAGTCAAACTGAGCTGATTCATCTCTCCAGCTTTAGATGCATTTCTTACAGAGGCAGGGCTTTGTTTATGCTTCTTTAAGGCTACAGTATGTATCTAGACATAAGTTTCTAAATCTGTACAGGATTTGCTACCCATGAGATTTTTAAAGATTTATTTACTTTTATGTGTATGAGTGTTATGCTTGCATTTATGTAAAAGCATTGCATGCATGCTGTTGCAGATAGCCCTGGGACTATTTGTAATTTGATGCTAATTCCATTCTCCTAGGAGGGGTTGAGAACAAGGAATGAGTCAGCACTCAGGTGATTTCCTGTAAACCTTCTTCCCACCTTAATTGGTAAAATAAAGGCTAGAGCAGCAGGTGATTGGGCAGAGGAAGGGAAGGTGGAACTGAAACTTGGGAGAGAGAAGGAGTGGGAGAAAGAAAGGACAACAGAGAAGGAGGTGGAAGGAAAGCGGAGCAGAATTACATGGCCTGGAGAAACTACAAGTTCTAAGGGGTCTCATAGATGGGGAAGATGGTAGAGTAGTGGTAGATCTGCGCAAACTAGACACACAGCTTGTATTTATATTAATTGAGTTGTGTTTTCATTGCAGAGGCATATTTGGGTTGGAGAATTACCATGACAGCATGCCAGATGCCCTTAGAGGCCAGATAAAGGCATTGGATCTCTTGGAACTAAAGTGACAGATGATTGTGAGCTGTAATGTAGGTGCTGGGATCTTAACTTGGGTCCTCTGTAAGAGCATTCAGTTCTCTTAGAACCGTCCCTCTAGCCCCATTCCCTGTACATTTGAAGGCTGTTAGCTATTTAAACATGACCATTGCTCCAAAGGCTTACACTTTACTGGAAGACAAGACATCTATGAAGTGCTGTTCCACATGACGTGACTGAAATGTGGAACCATAACAAAAACACTGGGTTAAGAGTCAACAGGAAGTGCTGGGATTGAGTGAGAAAAGAGAGAGAAATGGCAAGGACTTGGGCTAGGGGTGGCGCTTGTGCCCACTGTCCTTCTGCAGCATATGAAAAGGGATAGCTCTATTATGTACTATGAAACCAGTCTCCTTGTCTGCCAGGCATGGATAAGACTAACTATATCCCAGACTGTTGTAATGATCAGGAGGTGGTTCATACATCATAGGCCTGATTAAAAACATATTATTTCCATTCTATTCATCCACAGGGGCAGTACCTAGCACAGCCAATATTTTCCCTCAGAAAACAATCCACACAAAATATACTTAAGTTGAAAATTAGTAGTTATTCTGGCAACTCAAGCACTCTTAAATAAACAGCAACAGACTTAGCCGTAATTACTTGATAAATCTTAGCCACAATTATGATACTGGAAACACTAAAATTCTTAAATCTCTAAAAAAGACTCTGTGAAGCAATTTCCTTTGCAAAAATAACTTCTCTTGCTTTCCTTTGCCATGAAAAAAAAATGTTAAAGAAAGATGAACCAAATAAGGCAATTTTTTTCCATGAATACTGTTTTTGAGTTAATTCATGTATTTCTAAGGCTGAAAATGTATCTTTGGAGTTTATTCAAGGTGGGTTGGAAATGACTCAGCCTCACTGTATCAAGGGAAAAAATAATAAAGGGGGAAAAGGGAGGTTTTCACATACAGAACACAGTGAAGGGGCACCACTTCAATATGTTAGGAACCGTATGAATTTTGGAACAAGTTTTGTTGTGGGAAAATAATTTGGACACAGGTTTAAACCAATAGAAAGTCTTTATTAGCTAGCCAGCAACTACACTGGGTGTTTAGGATGCCAGTGTAGCCCTGAGCCTTTCTCAGGGTGAGCTTTAAGCACAAAAAACAGATTCTGTGTTGACAGATTTCAGTTAACAAGAGTAACCAGAAGCAGAACCCACAGAAGTTAAAAAGCCTGGTTAGAACATTTAGCTACTTTCCCAGGAGTAGAGCTTTGATGGACTAGGTCTTTGTTTTCATTTTGAGAGATGCTGTCTGTATGTTGTTTTATTCTATGGTCTAAATGGTATATCCATTATGGAGTCAGCTATACTAAGGTCTGGGGGCACACAGAGATCTGTGGGCCTGTTAGGGTTTAAGGTATTTACTCTCGGCAGGCACATTTACACAAGTCAGAAAGAATGGGTGGCTCAGATCTGAGTGTCCCCCATACCTCCATTCCTTCACTGAATGGCAGGGATTTGTGTTTACAAGCACGGGCAGGAAACAGAGGTCAACCTCAGGTGTCCATACGTCCTGTTGTTTAGAGCCAGGGCTGTGTCTTTTATTGGTTTACATCTTGCTGAGCAGGCTATGCTGTCTGGCCAGCAAGCCCCAGGTATCCTCCTGCCTCTGTCTCTGAAGTTCTAGAATTATAAATGTGCAACATTTTTATGTGGGTTCTGGAGGTTGAATCAGGTCACCAGGATTGGCGTCAGCACCCTTATCCACTGAGCCATCTTGCTGGTCCCTAATAGGACTTTTTTCCCCATATATATATATATATATATATATATATATATATATATAATTTAAATTAAAGTAAAGTATAAATCATTTCTCCCTTCTCCTTCCTCCCTCTAACTCCTCCCACATAATCTATTCATTTGCTCTCTTCCAAATGCATGGCTTCTTTTTCTTTAATCATTCAAACACATATGTGCATACACACATGCATGTGAACACAGACACCTAAATATATAAATACTATCTGCTCAGTATTTATGTATATTGCATATTTACATATATGGCATAAGGGACAGAATGACTACTGTACTGGCTGGTTTTGTGTGTCAATTTGACACAAGCTGGAGTTATCGCAGAGAAAGGAGCCTCCCTTGAAGAAATGCCTCCATGAAATCGAGCTGTAAGGCATTTTCTCAATTAGTGATCAAGCGGGGAGGGCCCATTGTGGGTGGGGCCATCCCTGGGCTGGTAGTCCTGGGTTCTATAAAAAAAACAAACTGAGCA
This sequence comes from Mus pahari, assembly GCF_900095145.1. NCBI lineage: Eukaryota > Metazoa > Chordata > Mammalia > Rodentia > Muridae > Mus > Mus pahari. Next base: position 55,158,188 of record NC_034605.1, on the reverse strand, counting down.
AGCTAGGGAAGCAAGCCAGTAAGTTACATCCCTCCATGGCCTCTGCATCAGCTCCTGCCTCCAAGTTCCTGCCCTGTGTGAGTTCCTGTCCTGACATTCTTTGGTGATGAACAGCAATGTGCAATTGTAAGCTGAATAAACCCTTTCCTCTCCAACTTGCTTCTTGGTCATGTTGTTTTGTGCGGGAATACAAACCCTGACTAAGACAGCTACCTAAAATGCCAATTGCCATACCAGGAAAATGGGCCCAGATTTATCGACTGGTAGATTTACTTTAGTTCTACAGTATAATAGGGCACATGGCCTGCTTTGTGTAGAACAAAGAGGTATTGCTATACAAATCATTCAGATTATTGTAGGACCCCCTTTCAGGGACCCCCACTCGAGTCTTGGGAAAGGGCCCACCCAAGGAAATTCAAGAGACCTTCTTGATGCAAAATCACGAGGTAGTTTAATGATGGAGCTCCGGGACAATACATATCTCACGTATCTCATGCAGAAGACAGAGGAATCAACCATGAGGCTTGAAAGCTAGGGGTTTTTATAGGGAGAGGGTCGGGGCTACGAGGAATTGGCACGGTTTCACATGATTGGCTCATTTGAATATCAGCAAAAATGATTACACATTAGCAGAATGGTACGTGCAAGTCAGGATGTCAGGAGACCTGAGGGGCGGATGCTTATCTAGGTCAGTGGAACATTTGGTTAACATATAACTTCAAACTATGTGTCAGGAGGGCAATGGGCAGAAAGAGGTGCCAGATGGCTGATGACTCAGCCAAGATAGCCTGGACAAGTTCCTGCATTCTTCTTTTATCTTTATGGCCAGTCAGCCCCAGGAATGTTTTAACAACAGGCCTGCCCGGACATGCTCGGGCCTGTTCCACTATGTTCTCAGCCTCAGGCTTCTAAGCTTGCAAAAAACTTTTTCTTTGGACTATTTGACATAAGTTACATAAATCAGGCAACAAATTTTACCTTAAATTTCATTTCCCTTCAATTATAATGTGGCAGCACTCAAAGAAATATTCCAGATAGGAACCTAAGATCAAGTAAATATGGCTGGTGTGTAGCTGCCAGTGGCCATGGGTTCCTGGGTTCCTGGAAGGAAAGCTGGGGATGGATGGGAAGGTCGGTGAGAGGAATAACGAGCCAAGACAACATTCTCTGATCAAGGCTCAATGTTTACTTTTTGAGTCTGAACTTTAAAAGGGGGGGGCATTCCCCACTATGGTAAGATCTTGGGACTTGTCAGGGTCTCCAATGATTGCTTTGTCAAGATGTCATCAGGAAAACAAGCTCAGCCTCTCAGTGGGTAGTGGTGCCTTGGAGGAAGCAGCAGTGATGGTAGGACAATAGACTTTACCTAGGATGGAAGACTCCACCCTAGCTAGTAGGCTAGCTGGTTATGGCATAAACAAGGTCTAAATCAGCCCACTCAAGGCTGGGGGAGGGCACACTGGTTCCATGTCTGTTTCCAGGCTCCTTCTAGGTAGGGGCTGTGACGGCAGTTACCTCAGGGCCTTCAGCCCTTCTGCTAATTATTATTGGCTCTTACATCAGTAATGCCTTAACTAGATGGTAGTTCCTGTCCGGGTTTCATGAGGCTGATGGTTATTATATCCCTTCATTATTACCAAGACTTCTGGTTCTGGCGTTTTTAGTTCATTTGATACCTCAGATATATTACTATTCAGGTGGAGAACAGTTAGGATTCAAACAGAGCAGCTCGGGTGCTGGCTCCCCTGGTGGTAGGATTGGTAATAGCAGGATCAGTAGGACTGGGAACTGCTGCACTGTGTCACTGGTGACCATAACTAAGCTCTTGAGCCAACAGACTGATAGGATCTGTCTGAGCTGGAAACACCCATCAGCTACCTGACTTCCTCTCTGGACTCCCTGGCCGAGGTCATATTACAGGACCACAGGGGACTTGACATGGGGATCTGCGTGGCTCTCGGAAAACACTCTCGGTTTTAGGCCAATCACTTGGGAATGGTCAGCGAAAGTTTGAGTCTAGTTAAAGAATTAAGGAAAGAGAAAAGTTACACTCAGTCAAAATTGGTGTGAGCCTCTATTTTCCTGGTCCTCGAGGTTAACTACCCTTCCTAGCACTGTAGTTGGTCCTTTATTATGTATTTTACTGGCTAGTACTGGTGGTCCATGACTTCTGAATACAGGTAAAATTTGTAAATCAAAGACTCTGGACCATTAAGCTAAGGGTCCCGAGGAGCCATTATGAACACTTGAGACTAATTCCTATTGGAGATGATAATTTCTAATGATTCAGAAATCCCCTAACAGGAATGGGGAATGTTAACAGGAATGTTAAGGAACAAACAAACAAACAAAAACAAAAAGCAAAAAGATTACAACCATGATATACCCAGAAGATGTTCCAACTTGTAATAAGGACACATGCTCCATCATGTTCACAGCAGCCTTATTTATAATAGCCAGGAGCTGGAAAGAACCTAGATGTCCTTCAGCAAAGGAATAGATACAGAAAATGTGGTACATTTACACAATGCAGTACTACTCAGCTATTAAAAATGATGAATTCATGAAATTCTTAGGCAATTGAATAGAACTAGAAAATATCATCCTGAGTGAGGTAACCCAACCGCAAAAGAACACACATGGTATGCACTCACTGATAAGTGGATATTAACCCAAAAGCTCCAAATAACCAAGATACAATTCACAGACCACATGAAGCTCAAAAAGAAGGAAGACCAAAGTGTGGGTGCTTCGGTCCTTCTTAGAAGGAGAACAAAATACTCACAGGAGCAAATATGGAGATAAAGTGTAGAGCAGAGACTGAAGGAAAGGCCACCCAGAGACTGTCCCACCTGGGGATTCATCCCATATACAGTTACCAAACCCAGACACTATTGTGGATGCCAAGAAGTACATGCTGAAAAGAGCCTGATATGTCTGTCTCCTGAGAGGCCCTGCCAGAGCCTTACAAATACAGAAGCAGATGTTCTCAGTCAACCATTGGACTGAGTGTGGGGTTCCTAATAGAGGAGTTAGAGAAGGGACTGAAGGAGCTGAAGGTGTTTGCAACCCCATAGGAAGAACAACAATATCAACCAACCAGACCCCCTAGAGATCCCAGGGACTAAGCCATCAACAAAGGAGTACACATGGCTCCAGCTGCATAAGTAGCAGAGGATGGCCTTGTCAGGCATCAATGGGAGGTCCTTGGTCCTATGAAGACTCGATAGATGCCCCAGTGTAGGGTAATCAAGGGCATGGAGGTGGGAGTGGGTGGGAGAGTGAAGGAACACCCTCATAGAAGCAGGGGGAGAGAGGATGGGATAGGGGATTTCCTGGAAGGGGGAGAAAACCAGGAAAGGGAATAACATTTGAAATGTAAAGAAAGAACATATTCAATAATAATAATAAAAGATTACAGCTATGCATTAGCTTTGGGTATAAAATCAAAGGCAAGTAAGTTGGTTGTTACATAGTTCTCTTAAAAGCAGCTTAATCAAACAGACTGAACACAGTGGGAGAGTGGTCTTAAGTGATAGCAAAGCATAGCAGCACCTTCGGCTATGAGGTCCAGCAAAGTTCCAATCTCTCAGAATGTAAGAGATAGCTTCCTAATGATGCATCACCACCAGGGAGCCTCTGGAGGTAGAACCAGTGAGCAAGAGTAAGATCTGGGATAGACAGAGAGTAGGGGGCACAATGATGGAGGCTGAGCAACATCAGGAAAAGCCCTCTGCCAGCTAGAGACCCAAAGGAACTGTCAGTGTGGCCCACTCAAAGTCCAGAGCCATCGGGGAGGCTGATAGTGTTGCTAACAAAAAAAAAAAAAAGGGAACAAGAAGGGCTGTTAAGGATGGGAGGAGCTAATGGGAACCCTTTTGTGTTCCATATGAGAACACATGTGTACATTATACTATAGGAAGGACTCTGCATGGATATACTACAGAGCCCAATAGCCCAGGCATGCTTGTCGCCAAGGCCTTCTGTTGTCTTTTCTCCACACTGTGTTTTACTTCTTGCTTATTTAATGCTCACCTGAGGCATGCATGGCCTTGCAGGCAAGCAAGGCTGTTAGTCATTTTCTATTCCAGACTTTCCCCTTGGCTCACCAGAGTTTGGATGGGAGGAACAGCTGGATGACCCAACTCCATCAGGGTCTGGTGTTTTCTGTTTACCTATAAACCTGGCCCAAGGTGCTTTTGAAAGTGAACTATCCGATTTCACATCTTACAGCCCTCTGAACACAACACCGACCCACATCAAAATGATGTACAAGTTGACCCCATAGGATGATACATCTGTCTAAGAGTGGGTTCCAGTCATAAACTTACAAAGCCCACATCAGACAATACCCTGCGCTCTGACACAACACAAAGGACACCTCTGAATGCCACCCACTTTCCTGGGACAAGGAAGCTGATGTCACGAACCATAAGACCATTTAAAAGTCACTGCCTTGGGCAGAAAGGCTAAATTATTCAGATTCTACTGAGAATCCTGGGGTAAGAGGCCTCTTAGGGAAAGCCCACATTGGAAACCCTGTTAGTCTCACTACGTCATCCACCTATGTCCCACTCAGGCTGCCTTACAGTACAAGAGGACAGCAAGCTGCCAGGGCATAGATGTAGCCCCACACTCCCCTGTCCCCTTAGCTCCCCACGAAAGCTCATTTGTGGAAGGCTTCGTCCTCAGCTTAGTGCTTTGAGGAGGAGCTAGAGCTGATAGTCTTAAAGAAGAAATAAAGACATGAAGTTAGGTTCCAAGGTGACCCAAGGGGAGTTGGGGGAACTGATGAATGGTAGTCATCCTGCAAACACTTGTGAATTAAAATCTATTGAAATACACAGATGTGAACTTGTAGGGTTAATTTTAAGTCCAGAAATATAAACCTGTTGATTCCCAAATTTGGTGTTAGATAAAGGTTTCATTTGAAATCATGAAAGGGCAGGAGAGGTGGGTTCTTGATAAACAGTGCCCATGTCATTGTGAACCATCTAGGATTGTTTGGATATGCACAATGAAAGGAACTACAGAAAGGGCAGACCTGGAAGTAGTGGGGCTGCAGATCTCTCCGCCACAGAAACTACCCTGCAGCCCATGGTCTGGATATCTGTGTCCACCAAGTTCATATAGTGACACCCAATTCCCAATGTGGTGGTATTAAGGAGGATGAAGCTTCAGGAGGCAATGATGTTGTGAGGGCTCCCCATCTTAAAAGAATCTTAAGAACCTTGGTCACCTCACACACCATGTGATAAGATAGAAGGAGGTGCCATCTCTGAGGCAGACAGCCTCGGTCTGCTGCTGACCAGTCCCTGGACTTCACTATCTCTAGAACTGAGAGATATAGATTGCTGTTGCTTACCTAGTCTAGGGCGTCTTTATGGAGCAGTTCAAATGGACCCAAGCAATTTATGAACCTGAAAAGAAAGAGGGATATTCAACGAACGGGGATAATGCATAGTTGCCCCCCCCCCGTAGACCTCGCCAAAGGCACTGGGCACTAGTAGGATTCTCATCTGATTTCTGAGCCCCTGTCCTCCTAATGAAACCATCTAATATTCCCCCACCTTTCATCTCCTTCCTGCCTGTCCTGTCCTTGTCATGATCCAGCAAGGAAATCAACATCAGTCTCAAGGGACATCTATGCTGACAAGCTCTGGGACCTTAGCTCCTCTGCCCATCTGCTCTGGCAGACCCAACAACTAGCATTCATGTGCCTGCCTTATGTGATTATCTAAGCCCCTCCAACTTCTTGGACTCCCGGCAGCTGCTCTCTGCTAGGCTTCCCAGCCTCTTACTCTGCGACAAGAGTCAAAGATGCTGGAGGATGCTGGAGAGATCAAAGCATTTTGCAGAAGACTGGCTCATTTAATCCGGTGGGTCCCAGCTCTTGAAGCTCTCCTAGTTAGCATTGGTGAGGTTACAGGTCTACTGCAGGCTGCCCTGTTCTCCGGTGGATCGATTCTTTGCAAGGTGTTAGGCTGGAAATACATGGCTTTCTGTAGATGAATGTGATATTTTATAAAATGTAACAAATTCCGTTACCTCACTGTGCTGTTCTGGATTCATTGTGAATCTGAGACTGCATCACACGAATGCCACAGCGTAAAGCATCACAATGACAGCTGGTGCTTTCACTTTGCCTAATTTTGGTGACACTTCAGCACATTAGGTTAAACTACATCACTTAAATGAGAGCACTCCCTGGTTGCCTGGGAGCCTTGTTCCACGTTGCAATAAAGTTTGATTAAAGCATTCTTCATGTAAAGGACTTGAATTTCTTCTGTGCAACAGTATGTGATATGTATATAAAAAGATAAAGAGATATAAGATATGTTCTATGGAGGTGTGGTAAGGTATGGGGGGAAGGGGGTGTCTCAGAGGGACCAGCCACACGATGGTATAGTATAGAATAGAGTTAATTCAGGGCATGGGGAGGAGAATTAAGAGGGTAGTAGAGGCAGAGAAAGGGAAAGAGAGGGGGGGAAGGGAAGGGAAGGGAAGGGAAGGGAAGGGAAGGGA
>NC_034605.1:55146154-55151407 GCF_900095145.1 Mus pahari | reverse complement strand
AAAGGGAGGGAGAGAGGAAGAGGGAGGGAGGGAGAGAGAGAGAGAGAGAGAGAGAGAGAGAGAGAGAGAGAGAGAGAGGGGGGGGGCAAGCAGCTCCTTTTATAGAGAGTCAGGCCTACCTGGCTGTGGCCAGGTAACCGTGGGGTGGAGTTTAGACAGAATGTTAACAGAATGCAGGGTGATAATTTCATTTGTGTGTGTGTGTGTGTGTGTGTGTGTGTATGTATACGTATGTGTACATATAAGTTCACATACATGTAGTTACCCTCAGAGAAGAAAAGAGCATTCTGGAGCCTGGATCTAGAGTGACAGATGACAGTGAGCCATCCAACAGAAATGCTGGAAACCGAAATTAGATCCTCTGGAAGAGCGGCAAGTGCTCTTGACTACTGAGCCACCTCACAGCCCCAAAGGCTAAGACTCTCTAACTACATTCTCCACATACATCTACAGACCTGCACACATGTACCCATGGAATTGCAACTTAACCACTAGCAGTGATTTTTTTTTTTAATGTGAGGAAGTTTGTTACTATTGTCCTTTTTGAATAACATATTCAATCACCATATTTAAGCAAAATTTAAAGGTTGATTTTGTTGTGCCATCTGTCCATACAGCCTTGAATAAGCCTAGTTGTTTGGCGTATCTTTAAATACAGATTATTTTAAATGTAGAGCCTCTGTTAGGGCTCACTCATTTTTCTGGGTTTTCCACCCACATGAATTTTCTTATCCTGTTCTAGAGAGCAAGGCACACAATTTGCCTCCCATAGTGTGACAGTCTCTTTCCTACACTTTTCTTCGCCCAGGTGGAGGAACCAGCCCGAAGCTGGTTTTATCGGTTGTGATGCACCCTCTCTCCCAAACACTTCGCTTCACAAAGCCTTTTAAAGAGCTGTCCAGCACAGCCAGGGAGATGGCACCATCCGGTCCTCAAGCTGAGTTGAGAATGACTGGCCAAGGAAAAAGCCTCCAAGCAAAGTTAATTGCTTCCTTGCTTGTAGCAGGGGCCGAGTGTTTAGACAACACAGTGGGAGGGGCTTCCAAATCATCCGACTGCAGTTAACTGTGTGGTGCAGAGACAAGAAGACTAATGTCTTGCTTCCAAAGACATGAGTTGGGAGGAAAAAATAAAATAAAAATGACTTTTTGGCAACTTAAGAAACACTGGGCTAAGAATAGCACTTTTTATCCAACCTAAGAGAAGTTAAAACAGCTCCAAGGAAGCAGATAACAGCAGCTGCCTCCTGGAACAGTGAATGAGCGAGCTCTGACAAACGCCTCTGCATGCGCTAGAAGCATGGTTTGCTTAGGAAACACAAGGTGTTTAAAGACCAGGATAGATCCTCCTAAGATAAGAGGGGAACCTTCTCCGATAGAAAAATGCCACCACAGCCCATCTTGTGTGCCACAGATCCCCTGTGGGAGGGTCCATCAAAGAACCCCATCAGCATCATGAAAAAAAACAGTATAGGGTCTAAGTGACTGCGCCTTCCAGTGGGCCAGGGTCACAACTGCTCTTCTGTCCCTCACCAGTATGGCTTCCAGTGGAAAGGAAGTGTCTCTGTCACCTTCAGCATCACAGCATAGAATAATGAATGGTGACAAGAACAGGTAGCCGCTGAAATCTTTCCAGATACTGTTCAATGTGCCTGTCAGAGCACCAGCAAGCCATAGTAAAATACACCCACCAGTTCGTCATCCTGGCCAATGCCAAGTGATTTTGGTGAGTCATAGTGGCAATGTCATTTAAACACTCTGCCTTCCCAACCAGCCCCTGTTCACAATGAAGGTAGTCAGAAGAGAAGCGCTCATTGGTGAGCATTCTGTCAAATATAAAGACATGCAACACGAAGCCAGCATAGGAGCTCTGCTGCCTACCTGAACCTGAAGCAATGAGTGCAGAAGGCTCTGCTGCTTAGAGAAGCATGCACACATACTGTCACACACACAGACACATACATAGACACACAGAGAGAGACACAAACACACAGAGACAGAAGGTGGAACATTTAAATGGCATTGGTTGGTCTTTTGGGGTTCAAGAACGCTTCCTGGCACAACATTACCAAATAAACAGCTAGATGAGTTTCAGCAGAGCAGCGTTGGGACACTGAGCTGCAGGTTTCGGGTGCTATCTGATGGCATCTGATGGATTAGTGAACGCTAGATCTGCTAAGGATGCATTGTAAGGTCTTGATAGTTACAAGGGTATTAGTCACACCCGGTATGGGCAGGGAGTGGCTGTCAAGGAACTAAGAGTGGCCCAAGGTAACGTGGCTCTGGATTGCACCATTTACTCTCCACTCTCCACAATCTCTCATCTGCTCATTTGGCTTTGTGGAATCCTTAACAGATTTTCTCCCTCTCCCTCCCCCTCCCCCTTTCCCTCCCCCTCCTTTTATTCTTCTCCATTCCCCTTTCCCTCCTCCTCCTCCTCCTCTTATTTCTTCTTCTTCTTCTTCTTCTTCTTCTTCTTCTTCTTCTTCTTCTTCTTCTTCTTCTTCTTCTTCTTCTTCTTCTTCTTCTTCTTCTTCTTCTTCTTCTTCTTCTTCTTCTTCTTCTTCTTCTTCTTCTTCTCCCCTGGGAACTTCACACATCACAACGAATGCAAGTTGAAGGATGCTACAGTAGAAATAGTACAAGTGCTTGCTGAGTGTTGGGAACCTTCCAGAAGGTGCACATGGGCTATTTTATCCAAACCTCATAACTACTCATTACGCTACATGCTTCCAGCAACTCACAGACGAGGGAAGGAAGGCTAAGTTAGGTACATTCCAGGTAACCATCAGTTATAATTACGGAGACTTAAAAGCAGGTAGCCCTAAAATGCCTGGTACATTTCCAGCTTTCAAATGGTACCTACACGTTTTTCCCCCCAACCTGACTTCTTTCTAGAATCCAGGATACAAAACCAAAATCAAAAATGAGCATACCAAAATCTTTGTACAAATGAAGATAAGAGTATTTTATTCATTTGTCCCGAACTTGAGGGAAGGTCCATATCTATATCTTTCAAATAGGAAGTTCGTAATTATTGCCCAATGATGGAAAAATACAACATGATATTTATTTTGTTTCTGAAAAAGATTTACCACATACCTGTCCTGTTAATTGCATTTACTCAAAAATGTAAATGCATATAAACAAAGAAAGAACAAAATTTATGTAACATTATACTCTCAGTAGTAAAATTAGTAACCCCAGCAATAAATAAAATAGCAATAAAGTATGTATTATGTAGCTCCTGGGCAGCTGTGGTGGATGAGTCAGAGGAAATACGACCTGTTGTTTAGTAAAAGCAGCCGCTGTGGGTGTTAAGCAGAGGTGTAATTAGAAGGGACTCTCATACCTCCTGTTCAAATCCCTTTCCTCCGGCTGTTATTAGGTTAAATACATGTTTCACCAAAACAATCCAGTAAATCAAGGCCATAATCAATGAACAACTGAAGTCAAATACACAGCCATAACAGATGGCTCCATTCATCAAGTTACAAAATTATCAATCACATTGCTAGTTAAAGTTTTTAAACAATTTTTTAGTTATGTGTACATGTGTGTAACTATTGTGCACATGAGTGTTACGTGCACATGTGTGTGACGATGAATTGTGCACACAAGCGAAGTGCCCAAGAAGGCCAGAAGAGGACATTGGATCCCCTGGAGCTGGAGTTATAGGCAATTGTGAGCCAGAGTCAATCAGATCTTCCGGAAGAGGACGTGCTCTTAACCACTGAGCCATCTCTCCAGCCCTTATTTCAAAGTGTCTTAGTGCACACATAATGTACTGCACATCTTTACCTCCCCTGTGTCCACCCCACTCTGGGCTGCAACTCTGAAAGATACCAAGGCAAAGGGAATCTTGGGAGTGAAGAATCCTTGAGGTGCGGATGCTAAAAAGCTGCATTTGAACAGCTGTTTCCTCTAAAGGCCTGTGAGTCTCTGGGCTCAGGAGAAATTAGCTGGTGTTTCATAAGTACAGAGGTGGTGTTAGTGACTTGCAGTGACATGTCGCTCAACGGCAATATGGGGGCAGAATAGGTGGGGAAGCAGAATGCCAACCCTGGGAGGGGGTGGGGAGAACCAAAGGTCATTGTTTCTTCAAAAGTCAGGTGTGTCATTTGGCATGGTTCATCCTTGCCTGGGTCCTCCTTTGGGCCTAGAGAAGGGAATGGAAATCTCAAGTAGAAGGAGCCTTATCTGCAGGCCTGAGGTCCTGATGCCAGAGGTTCATGCTCTGAATCTGTGAACACCTGTAGCTGAGGGATCCAGGGCCCCCAGTGATGTGCGTCCAGGGGAGATGCGCTCCCATGTGCTATGGAGCTCAGCACAGAGAAGTGGCAGGCAGTACACACTCAAACTGCAACCCATCAACCCGCATCACACAGAGAGGCCATGTTAGATGCCTGCAATGCATGCTGGGGTTGCTGGCACTTGGCTGCTCATTTTGTTCTAAGCTGTCAAGCATCTTCATAGAATTTAAAATGGCAGGTGCAGCTCAGTTCTGTTTAACTACAGCACTTTCCTTTTCAAGTTCTCCTCACCATGACTGTGACCATGGATGTGCAAGCCAGAACGGCTTCCGGGAACATTTCCTTTCCAGAGGTCCACTATCTACAAAAGCCTTCAGATGTCGGACTTATCAAAATGTGGTTTGCTTCCTTCCTTCCCCTCTTTCTTTCTTTCTTTCCTTCTTTCTTTCTTTTTCTCCTGCCTTTGCTTTTGAAAAACTATTTTCTAAAGAAGAGCTTAAGGATGAGTGATTTTTCCATTGTGTCTGTGTGTCTGTGTGAATGTTTGTGTATTTGTGTATTATGCTCATGCCTGTATGTATACCTGTGCAGTTTATATGTGTCTGTCTGTCTGTCTGTCTGTCTATCATCTATCATCTATCTATTATCTATTTCTCTATTGATCTATCTATGCACATATGTGTGAGCGTGCACGTGGGAGCCAGAGACAAATGGTGTCTTCTTCAACCTGTTTTTTATTTGTTTGTTGTTTATTGTTTGTTTGGTTGTTTTTTAAAGACAGGATCTCTCTTGGAACCAAAACTTGAAGCTTGCTGATTCAGCTCAACTGGATGGTTAGTGAACCCCCATGATCCTCTTGTCTCTGCCTCCACAGTATTAGGGTTAGGCTCCCAGCTCCTTGACATTGATCTGGGGATCAAACTCAGGTCCCCATTCTTGGACACCAAGAACTTCTCTTATTGAGCTATCTTCAAGACCCTGTTTCTTTCTTTCTTTCTTTC
>NC_034605.1:55117649-55146119 GCF_900095145.1 Mus pahari | reverse complement strand
CTCTGTGCCTGGGGAGATGGCTCAGTAGGTAAGAGCACTGGCTGCACGAGCTTGGGGGCCAGAGTTCGAATCCCCAGAATCCATATAAAAGCCTGTAACTCCAGCCCTGTGAAGGGGATTGAACAGTTGCTGCAGCTGCTGACCACCAGGTCAGGTCCAGTGCAGAGAGAGGCCCATCTCCAGAGACTAAGGTGGGGAGTAATGACAAAGGACATCGATGTGTCCTCTGCTCCTCACACAGGTGACTCTCCCTCTCTCCCTTCCCCTCACCTCTTCTCTCACTCACACAATTAATTGTACTTTCATCTTTCTGTTTTCTGATGAGATTTTTATGTGTCTTACCTGGGTCAAGGTTTAATCTTTTTATCTCTGTTCTATGTCTCCTTGTCTTAGTCGGGGTTCCTATTCTTGCACAAACATCATGACCAAGAAGCAAGTTGGGGAAGAAAGGATTTATTCAGCTTACATTTCCATACTGCTGTTCATCACCAAAGGATGCAGGACTGGAACTCAAGCAGGTCAGAAAGCAGGAGCTGATGCAAAGGCCATGGAGGAATGTTCTTTACTGGCTTGCCTCCCCTGGCTTGTTCAGCCTGCTCTCTTATAGAACCCAAGACTGCCAGCCCAGAGATGGTCCCACCCACAATGGGCCCTCCCACCTTGATCACTAATTGAAAAAATACCCCACAGCTGGATCTCATGGAGGCATTTCCCCAAGTGAAGCTCCTTTCTCTGTGATAACTCCAGCCTGTGTCAAGTTGACACACAAAGCCAGCCAGTACTTGCTTTCAGTGTTGTCTCTTTTGCCAGGTTTTAGCAAGGTTTCGATATGTTTTTTGTCATGGAGTTCTCCTTTCTGCCTCTAACTGGGGGCTTTGGCACAACACGGGGCTCTAAGCTTACAGCTTCCTCCATCACATTTAGAAGAAATGAGTGCCTTTATTTCTCTGAGGTCCTCTTTCCTGCATTTTCTGGTTACTCCTGGCTCTCTCAGACGGCCCTGACCATCAGCAACATGGCAGGATTTCTGCTGTTCTGTTGTTCTTTGTCTTATTTCTGTTTGTTAATTTAAGCATTCTCTTTGGGGATTCTTTTCATACAGTCATTCATTTGTCCGTTTGTTCATTCTATAATGTGGACAGTTGAATCAACGGGCCTCGAGCATTCTAGACATGCCCTCTACCAATGAACTACATTCCCAGGCTACTTTCATATTTTATCTTTCTAGCTTCCATAAACTTTTGGTTTATTCCACCCAGTATATATTCCACTTAGATACTATGTTTGTTATTTCTAGAAGTTTCTTTTGAGGTGACCAATCTCTCATCACTTGTGCAGGGTCCCTCAGAATAAATTTGTCCTAAGTGTTCTTCCTCTTCTTGCTGAGTAGCCCTTGTCTGTTCACAATTCCTGAAGCTAAGGTTGTGGCATCTTCAGAGATCTGCCAGGCCAAATCAGGTGTGGGATCATGGCAATTCGACGGTTCAAGGGTACGGTACTTTTCTAAATTAGAGGAGGTCAACTGACTTCAAAATTCACCTTAAGTGTGGCCTATGAGAAAGGTCGGCTGATAAAGGTGCTTGCCGCTAAGCCTGATTAGTATAATCCCTGGGATCTTCATGGTAGAAGGAAAGATTTTTCCGCAAGTTGTCTTCTGACCCCCAGACTCACACTCTTTTGTTAGTGGGCACTCACGCCCATCCTGCACTTACAAAATAAATAAGTGTAGTGAAAAAATTTAGAAAGTTCACTTTAAGCAGATTCAAAAATGGACATTTTTACAAGTCTCCTCCTCTGTCCTGTATGTTTGAAGGTCAGGTGTTTGCATGTGTTGTACATATTTGTTTGTGGTGTATATGTCCGTTTGCTTGTATGTGTGTTTGTAAGTATGTGGGCAGCTCTGGACATGTGTGTCTGTATCTGGAAGCCCAGGTTGGTATAGAATGCCATTCTTGATTGTGTTCACTTTGTTGAGACAGTTGGCCACCAAGTCTACCCCCGTCTCTACTTCCTGAGTGATTGCAGGTGGCTGCCACAACTTTCCAACTTGTATGTGGATTCTGGAAATCCAAACCCAAGTCCTCAAACTTGTACAGTGATCACCTTTTCCACTGAGTAGCTCCCCAGCCTGAGGGTCAAATTTCCACCCCATAGACTAATGGACTTTGATATCATTTTCTTACTCACACAGTTCTGTGGCTGTGTAAATACCTAAAGCAGGTAACAATGATATGCAGTCATGTGTCACTGACACAGTCTGGAAATGCAACATCAAGTGACTTTGTCCTTGGATGTGCGTCATGGAGTGACAGACCCACAGGGTAGCATTGTTGCCAGGCAACACTGACTCATGGGATCTCAGAGGATACGAGGCCCATTGTAGAAATATTGAATTGACAAATATGTAGATAACCAAGGAAACCAGTGCAGCCCTGCTGTGCGTACAAACTGCAATGTGATCCCACTCAGAGAGGAGGACACCGTACATCCTGTCTGGGAGGAAGAGACAGAGGCACCAGGTTACCCTGCCTCTTCAGACGTGCAGATTCCTGGGCTGGGGTGATACCAAAGTGGATAAGTTTACTCAGTTGGTAAAGTCCTTGAAGTAAAAGCTGGAGGAGCTGAGGTCAGAGCCACAGAACACACATAAAAAGTCAGGCATGTATCTTATCACAGCGTTAGGGAGGTGGAGATGGAAGGACCCCACTGTCCTACATGAGACTTTGGCACATGACATACATATCTGCTTATCCCTGGAAGAGAACTCATGACAGACTAAAGTAATAATTATACCAAAGCCAACTTAGTGAAGCAGTTAATTTGTTGGGCTTAATAACTTCCAGGATATGGGTAGGGGGTCACTTACAGGGGCAGGAAAGTCTTAAGGATTTGGAGTGGAACAGAGTTAAGTCTGGTGGTCTGTCTGGTGTGAGGCTTTAGTAATAGTGGTAACACAATCATATTGGACATTTAACCTCATCTATTTTTATCCCCAATAACTGGTCCTACCCAAAATTGCTCATTCAATTGTGTAGTTTTCAATATTTAATGCTTTCATAGGGAAATTTTGTTTGGAGAAAGAATGACATTTAGTGCAGTACTGAGAGGCACCGAGATATTTATATCAAGGGAACCCAGGCAGCTCCCCATCAGAGCAGGAAAACTCTGCCTCGTTCTGCCCACATGATCCTTGCTGGCCAGTTTTGTTCATTAGGGAAGCAAACTAAATCACAAGCAAAGAGAAATTGCTTCATAGCATTGTAGGTTGAAATATGTTAAAAATGCTGACGTTTAACCCCAAATCCAATTGTGTTGACAAAACAATTTGTGATGCTCTGGCCTTTAAACTGGAGACACCTGCTGTCTTTCTTAATCCTCAGGAGGCACATTGTAGCAGGCAAGATGAACAGACATGTTACTTTCGGAAGCAGTAAATATACTAGAGGGGGCACTGAATTGTTAAGAAATTTGCTTCTTTGCCAGAGGCTGGGAGCTGGCTTCCAAGCACCCACATCAGGCAGCTCACATCTGTCTGTAACTCCAGATGCAGGGCATCTGATGACCTCTTCTGGTTCCCTGCCCCCTTCAGCACCTGCACTCCCAGGTGGGTATTCCCTCACACAGACCCTCACACCTCTTAAAGAAATTAAAGCAAATGCAAAGATAAAGACCTGGGAGGAAGGGACAATGCTCCCCTGGTGTACAGACACAGTGAAGCTTGGTGAGTAGATGATCAGCTACACAGGATTCGGCTTCATCTGATCCTCAATTCAAATCTGTTACATAGTTTGCATTGTTACATTTGCACTGTTATATTGTACTATTCTGTTGTTACATTTGTTACATAGTAACAAGTTTGAAATCGCTATAAATGGGGAGGCTAAACTAAAGCAACAACAGAACACCTGACATAGCTAGGAATATGATGAAAGCAGAAGACTTCAAAAAGCTGAGTTTGGTGTTCTATGCCTGAATTCCCAGCACAGAGGAGACCGGGTCTAGGAGATCAGTAATTCAAGGCCAGCCTGAACCTCATAGCAGCTTCAAGATAATCCCCAAACTAGAAAATCATTATTTGGACAAATTTAGAAATTATATTAAAAGGTAGGTAGGACTTTAATCAACCAAGAGATTTTATACAGTTGTTTTAGGAGGTGAGAATAGTCCTCACATTGTTTTGTTTAACTTACTAAAATTCCCATATGGAAATAGGGTTTTTTAAAAAAAATAATTCGTAACATTTTAGAAGATTAATAAAAGGAATTGTGCATGTGTGTGTGTGCATGCATGTGCATGTGAGCCTGAGTGCCCGAATGTTTACACATGCAAGGAGGTCAGAGGACAACTCAGCTGTCCTTTCTCAGGGGCCACCCTAGTTTTTGAAGCAGGGTATTCACCACTTGGTACATTAAGCTGGTTGGCCAGCAGTCCCCAGCCTTTCTCCCCAGTCTTTCTCAGCCTTTCCAGTGCTGACACTGCAAGTCCCACCATGCCCTATTTTTTTGTTTTGTTTTGTTTTTGTTTTTGTTTTTCCTTTTTAAGCGTGGGTTTTCTTTTTTAAACTCCTTACTCGAGCAAAGATTCTTACGCTTGCAAAGCAGGCCCTGTAATGACTGAGCTACCACCCTAGCCCTGCATCCAGTTACTTAATTCATGAAGAGAAGCATGAGCTCAAATGTATTTGCTTTTCCGGAGAAACCACGAGAGAGACTTGTTGATGGACCACTGTGGATATTCGTGACCCATGGGCTGGGTTGTAAGGATGAATAAAATGGAGAAGCACCAGCGTTCATCTCTCTGTTTCCTGACAGTAGGACTCAATGTGACACCCTTAGCTCCTGCCACTGGATCTCCCCTGCCAGGAGATGGACTGTACTATCAGTGAACCAAAATGAGCTCTGATCACCTTAAGCTGTTGTTGACAAGTATGTTGTTATAGAAACTAGGAACGTAACTGATAACAGCCTTCTAGTATGACACATTAGTATTTGTGTCATGGCCATTGGAGCTTTGGGAGCATTTATATCTGAGCTGAAATACAAGACACAAATGGAGTACATGTTCCGTAATGGGAAGCCATTGCTGGTGGTGCCAGTGTTTGGACACCTCTTCCCAGGCAGCAGTGAGTTCAGGAAAAACACAGAACACCTAGTTAGAAAGCATGCAGAAAGAACTTCACTTCGTTTCTGAACTGATGTTACATAGTTTGCTTCTTTTGTACCATATAGATATAATAGTACATGCTGCTTTATAACTTTTTAATGATTTATAATAAAAGTTCCAGAGTGGAGAGATGGCTCAGTGGCCAAGCGCACTTCCTCTTGTAGGGTGCAGGGATTCAATTCTTGGACCCCTGTAGTGGTTTACAACCTTCAGTAACCCTTGTCCCAAGGGAACCCCAAACTCCATCTTTTGACTTCTGAGGGCACTAGGAATGATTGTGGTGTCCGTACATGCAGGCAAAATACACACATGAAATTACACACACACACACACCATGACCAAGAGGCAAGTTGGGGGCAGGGGAGAGTTTATTCAGCTTACACTTCTACATCACTGTTCATCACCAAAGGAAGTCAGGACTGGAACTCAAGCAGGTCAGGAAGCAGGAGCTGATGCAGAGGCCATGGAGGGGGTGCTGCTTACTGGCTTGCTTCCTCTGGCTTGCTCAGCTTGCTTTCTTATAGAACCCAGGACTACCAGCCCAGGGATAGTGCCACCCACAATGGGCTGGGCCCTCCCACCCTTGATCACTAATTGGGAAAATACCTTACAGCTGGATTTCATGGATGCATGTCCTCAAGGGAGGCTCCGTTCTCTGTGATAACTCCAGCTTGTGTCGAGTTGACACACAAAACCAGCCAGTACAACTATGCATATTACACACACACACACACCACACACACACCACACACACACACACACACACACACACACACGGAAGGTTATACACACACACACACACACACACACACACACAGGAATATACTATGCAAAAATTGTAAGATGACCTTCCAGTGGTATCTTCATAATGATAGTTTTTCTAGCTCTCCTTGTAGCTTGATCTGCATACATTTACTCCATACTTCTAAGGGAAATGCTGGAGCCTGCGGAAACCACACAAGCATTCTGAAGATAAGGATGCAGACCGTCTGAAGAAGGCCGGCAGCATGATGGGCTATCAGCCCCGGCAATTATGTAACAGCAGTACAAACCATCAAAACAATGCCCTGCCATAAATGTCACTGGGCAACCTCACATGGGAAATCAGCCTCTCCAAGACGGCCCTGCAGGGGATACTGTGACTTCTCATACAGAACACAAGCTGAGTTCTACAGCCTTGCCCAGAAATACACCCTGTGCAAGTCAGGAAAGTCCACACTTCTGCAAACACACCTGGTACAGTGTGGGGCTGGAGGACTTCTTCAGGTGTGTGGAGCACAGCAAAGGTCGATCTTGACTCCACAGATGAGGGGGAGGTGAGGCCCTCTGTGTGGAATAATACCATCCCTCACTCTGCAGAGGCAGGGCATGGTAAGCTTCCTTCAGATGACTCAGGACATTCCCAGGCCACTTTACTGCAACAAGGTCATGGGGTTATGACTCTCTCCTTCCCCTCCCCTCCCCTCTCCTTCCCCCCTCCATCCACCCCCCTTCCCACTCTCCTCTCCTCCTCCTCCTCCTCTTCCTCTTCCTCCTCCTCCTCCTCCTCCTCCTCCTCCTCTTCTTCTTCTTCTTCTTCTTCTTCTTCTTCTTCTTCTTCTTCTTCTTCTTCTCTCTCTCTCTCTCTCTCTCTCTCTCTGCACATTCACTTATATGGATGTATATGTATGAGTGTGATCTCACACCTGGAGGTCAAAGGATAACTTTGTAATTTTGGGTACTGTTCCTTTGGGGTTCTCTGCCTTTTCTTTGGGACTTGATGATTGTGTAGGCTAGGCTAAGCTGACTGGCCATTGAGCCTCAAGGATCTGCCTGTCTCTTTCCCTCTAGACTTGGGACTTTTAAGTGTATGTCACTATGTCTAGGTTGTTTGTTGCTTTTTTTATGGACTTTGGGGTGGTGCTTGCAAGATAAGCATTTTACCAGTGGCATCATTTCTCCAGTCCAGGTGCTGCTTTTTAAAAAGAAAGCCAGGAGGCAGCCTCAGACAGATGTTCTGTTGGGAGTCAGGCTGATCCAAGGCTTTCCCGGAAGCCCTGATGTGTGGAGATGGTATATATTTCGTTATCTAAAACCAGGAATATGCCTGGCATAGCTGGTAACAGCCTGGTGCCAGGACCTTGGAAAGCTACTCCATCCTGAGAGCTCACCTCTGTCCACTCTACAGGGCTACAATGATCAGTCCCATCCTGTGTCTCCTATGTATGGAAAGGCTCTGTCCTATTGTGTGTCCTTTGACATCCTGTGTCTCCTATGTACAGAATGGCTCTGTCGTATTGTGTGTCCCATGACTCTCTGCCATCTCTGGCCCCCTTTTCCCTTGCAAATTGTGCATACAGAGCTGCATTTCTTAATAAACTTGTTCGCATGTGCCATTAGCTTGTATATGACTTCCTGACCCCAAACTTAGCTGTCCTCTTTACCTTTTCATCCTCTGGTCCTCTTCCTGAGGAGCCTGTCACTGAAGAATAGCCTGCTGGCCCAGGCCACTGTTCTGTGCTGCCAATGGCTGCTGAAGAATGACCTTTGGTAGAGGAAGAGAGTCTGAGTCTTGGTGAAATATGATGCAGGCATGTGTCTCCATCAGGGTTGGAAGTAGCCAGAGAAAAGAACTTCCTTGAAACGGGGAAGATGGAGATATAGAGAGGTCCAGAGTTGTAGGCTGAGAGCTGTAAGGAGGTAGCTGGAAGTTTTAACAATGTGAAGACCTCCCTGTGCATGTCTGGAGGCACCTCAGTCATAGTGCTGGAGGCTGCTGTTAGTAGACCAGGCTTCTCTGGCCATTGTTGTCTCTGGTGCTTCCGTGGGATTGCCTTCTGAAAGGCAATTAGTATGCAGTGCTCGACTGTGTGTGACAACAGTCACTGAGATCGACCGTGTGTGTGACAACAGTCACTGAGACACAGAGAACCAGGGCGATCATCACAGCCCAAGTGAGAAACAGTCAGCACATCCGGCCATGAGAGGATTCAGCTGGATTCAGCTGCTTGGGCTCCCTGGGGAGGGTGTTTTGTTGTAAATCATCAACCAATTAAGAGTTCTCATGAAAGAAGTCAAACATAGAAAGTGTCAGGAAAGAAGTAAAAACTGAAAAGACAAGAAAATAGAAAAGAAAGTCCTACAGTTGAAAAAATGTGACCAGCAAAAACATCATTGAGAAATTTAACTGGAGAAAGGAGAGGAGAGAAGAGGAGGAGGGGAGGGGGAAGGGATGGGAAGTAGAGGGGAGGGGTAAGGGAGGGGAGGGGAGGGGAGGGGAGACCAGTGAGTATGAACCATGCAATTTTAGGAACAGAGAGAATGAAAAGGGGAAAATAAATGTGTTGTAGCAAATGCTCATGGTACTTGTAACAGTAATACAGAAAGCCAATAACAATATGGAAAATTAATATTTTGTTAGCAGAGACCTCCATTAGAAAGAAAACCTTATAACTAGTGGCTAAAATCCCTCCAAATTTAGAAATACGCAAACATATGGTTAAAGAGACTGAGGGATGCACCTGACTATGCTAAAAGGACCCAGAAAGCTCAGGTATCCACACATCTGAAGGCTAAGACCAAAGGAAGACTCCGGAAGGTCACAGTGAGACAGGACACAGATGGCACGCTGCCTCTCTGGGAGCACCAACCTGTGCGTCATCCCAGGGCTGAGGAGGAGAAAGTGGCACACTTCGAGTTCTAAGGGAAAAGAGATAGATGCTTATGAATTCTAAACCTTATCAAATGCCCTTTGGGGGCATCTAAGAGGAGGATCAGCATTAAGAGCATACGCTGTGCTTGCAGGTTCATATCATAGCTTACAACTCCCTGTAATGCCAGCTCTGCCTATATCTCATCCTCTCCTCTGACCTCTGAGGGCACCCACAAGTATGTGTGCATGCACACACAGAGTTATGTACATCTACACATATAAAATATTATCATTTGTGTAAATAGTACATGATATGCAAGTTGACAGTTAGCACTAACCATCAAAGTCACCACTGGGGGAGGGGCATGAGACCCTCAGTCTTTCTGAGGAGCTCTGGGGTCCTAGCTAGATGCCTCATTTGCAGATTACAAGTTTCTCTCTATTCCTCTCTTTCTATATATACATATACATACACATATATAGAGAGATAGCTGTAGATATCTAATATATATCATCTGATAAATATATATTGGTAGGCATCTATCTGATATATATATATATATATATATATAATCTAATAGGCATGTATCTGGTATATATATATAAAACCTGATAGATGTGTATCTGATAGATATATATGAGATAGGTATATATCACCCAATAAATATGTATCTGCTAGATATATATCATCTAATAGGTATATATCTGATAGATATCTATCTAATAGATATCATCTGAGAGGGCAGATGTCTACCTACATCCAGTGTCTTTTTCAGTCACTCTCACCTTACCTTTGGAGTCTGTCACTGAACACAGTCCTTACAGATTGACCAGGCTGGCTGGCCAGCAAGCCATGGAGACCTGTCTGTCTCTGTCTGCCCTGTGTGAGGTTATAGATCAGCACCACCACACCCAGTCCTGGTGCTTGTACATCGGGTTCTCTCCACACTCCTGAATAGTGCTTAAAGGAAAGATGGAAATAACATACCTTTGCTATGTATGAGTGTTAGTGGTGATTCTAGACAAAAAAAAAAAAAAAATCCCAAACAAACAAAACAGGCACAAACCAGAAAACCAACAACAACTCCACCCCCCACCCCCACCCTCCAAAAAACCCAACACTCTGTGTGCTGACATGCTCAGACCAGGGTGAATCATAAAGAGAGTAAGGTACAAGCATACTAAAGCATCTCTAGGGTTTTAATTTCTCCACAAAGTATAAACCCTAGCTCCTTTATTTTCTGCATCAGAGTTGATTTTTATAAAAGATGCTCCAGGTATCTAAATAAAAATAGTTAGAACTGATGTGTAAAAGATATCATTTTGTTTTGCAGAAAGAAGAGGTGTCTGCCAGATGGAGCAGAGAAGCAACAAGACCGCCTGATTTCCTCACTCACCTTTCTCTCCACTCCTACTTCAGCTCCCGCTTGGTAGACAGCATGTGAGTGTTTGGCAGGAAACGGACACCCACCATGCTTCCTTCCTACCCTAGCCAACACCATCTGTGTGCCACAGCGGTGCCGGCATCTTCAACATAAGTAAGAGAGACAGCTCTCTGTGAATGCTTTACACAGTTCACCTTGGCTTTTTCAAAAACAAGAAGAACGTTTGTCTTAGTTAGGGTTTTACTGCTGTGAACAGACACCATGACCAGTGCAAGTCTTATAAGGACAACATTTAATTGGGGCTGCCTTACAGGTTCAGAGGTTCAGTCCACTGTCATTAAGGCAGGAACATGGCAGCATCCAGGCAGGCATGGTGCAGGAGATGCTGAGAGTTCGACATCTTCATCTGAAGGCTGCTAGGAGAATACTGACATCCAGGCAGCTAGGATGAGGGTCTTAAAGCCCACGCACACTGTGACACACCTCCAACAAGGCCACACCTCCTAATAGTGCCACTCCCTGGGTCAAGCATATACAAAAATCCCAATGTTGCACACACATCCATTTGAATAAACAGGTTTTCCTCATGCCTGTCTCCTCAGCACCAGTCCATGCCACCCCTGTGGTTTTCTGAGCCTGTGGTTTTGCATTTTGTGTAATGCCAGGTAAATAAAATCCTACAGAAAGTTTCCCTGTCGGCTCTAGATTCACCTATGGAGTTGTACGCATCTGCAAGCTTATCTTCTTAACTCTGAGTAGAATTGTTTCTCTCTGTCTCTCTCTTTCTGTGTCTCTCTCTGTCTCTGTCTCTGTCTGTGTATGTGTGTGTGTGTGTGTGTGTGCGCGCGCGCGCACGCGCGCGCGCATGCAGAACCCTGACGACAACTTCAGCTCCTTCTGACTTGCCTTTAGGCTAAGCTGATTGGTTAGAGAGCCCCAGGAACTTAACTCCAGAATCTGCCCTCGACCCACTTGCAAAGTAGGGCTTCTATTGAGTGAACTATCTCCCCAGAGCTGGAGGCTCTTGTCTGTGCAGAAGCAAAAGCCATTTCTAATGTTCCCAACCTTCACAAAACGAATGCTGCCTCTGGAAACTTCTATACATCTCTTTCTGAGTAAATGCAAATTTTCATCTCTCTTGGAAAATAGTTAGAATGGCATCCTCGAGTCCTGAGGGGAGTGCCTTTGTAAGAACCTTCTACAGCTGTGTTCTGCAATTACTGGACCATTTTGTGGCCCCAGCATCACTGTACTGCCCGCAAATGGGAATTCCTGGAAAGAAGCTGTCTTTATTGTGCACTGATAAAAACCTCACTGACTGGAGAGTTTGGGATGTTGCTGCTCTCACAGGCTAATCACTGTTTCTCTCCAGCTATCTTTGCCCCTTAAAAGGCCTTCTTCACTCCACTCTGTTGCAGACCTGACATCCTGATGGACAGATAGAAGCCTTTAGAAGTTGTCAGCATAATAAAACCTAGTCTCCACCAACACAAGGGCTGAGAGTGCCATCCCGTAGCACCCAGGGCCTGAGAGTCTTCTGCCCGCTGTAACTTTGACTATTTAATGCCTCCACCAATGAATTTTAAATATTGCCTTGATTCCTGGCTGTCTTTGTTATATTGCTTTAAAGCTCCATGAAGCTACTTCCATATTGGAAGTAGGGTAACCTAAACTTGAGTTTTTCATGGCCATTTCAATTCAATTTTGGGTCCAGAATAAACCATTGCTTATCCCCTTGGAGGTGAGAGCTGTGTTTTGGGCAACGACATGCCAAAGTCCACGGCTCCTCAGCTGGCAAATATATGGTTTACAGACTTTCCTGGAGAAAGAGGAAACCCAAGCAGCCCCCTATTGGGTAAACCTGGATGGGAACAACTTTGAAGTTGCAGAAGTTTTGCTTTGTATATCCCCTGATCTGATTAGTTAAGTAAGAGTGGTAAGGGACGAAGAGAGGGTGCGACAGCTTGCTTGGTAAGGTTCTTATCAATGGTGTGAAAAAATAAATAAAAAGATTTTAGATAAATCTTTAAAACCCAGAAAGAAACACAAGATTCCTTTGCCCCTTTTAGGTTAAAAAAATATTTTATAGTCTGCAAAGAGAGGTAATATAGACGCAGTTTCCATAGATTTCCCTAGTTAGTTGAGCTGAAACCAGAAACGTCCACATTGTAGGTGGTGAGGTGTGTGTATGTGTGTGTGTGTGTGTGTGTGTGTGTGTGGAGAGAGAGAGAGAGAGAGAGAGAGAGAGAGAGAGAGAGAGAGAGAGAGAGATTGATTATCCTTTGTGTTTCTCAACTGACTGGGCACTGATGCTCTTTTTGCTTCCCACACCCGGGCTCTTCTGTTTGCGGGGGAAGTACGAAGATGTGGGAAGCGCCAGTAACTAACTGGTCCTCTGGGCTGAGTGCTGCACGAATCAGAAATAAAAGAAAGCAGAGCTGCCTAGGGCAATAACAGTAAGACTACGTGGCTGTGAGTGGGGAGCCGGCTCAGAAAAACAGGCCTGGGATTCTCACATCTCACTGATGCTTCCTCTAGGAGATGCTCACCATTGACACCGTTCCTGGGGCCCCTGTGGAGTACGGGATGCTGAGTGTTCCTCTGAGAGGCTCCTGGTAGAACAAGACTTGGGCAGTTAGTTCCTTAAGTGTGTCTGTGCACGAATCCTGATACAGAAAATTGGACAGAATGCTTCAGGATTTGCATATAGACCGCAATTAAACCCCAGGATTGTGTCTCAGAGATGCGATAAGGAGTAGTTCATGTTCAAACATTAGGGCTGTCTTCTATTCGTCCTACAAATGTTGTGTGAGGGCGTAGGTTGTTCAGAAGTAAAGGAAAGCAGGAGGAGGCAGAGAGAGAGAGTGAAGGACTCAAAGGAGGAGGCAGAGGAAGAGAGAGAGTGAAGGACTCAAAGGCTAGAAACAGATGGGAAAAATAAAGATTTCGGAGAAAATGTATAAATAAAAATATGATTTAGAAGGGGACTGGGGTTAATGGGTCAAGCACTTGCCACACAATGTGAGGTGCCGAGTTCAGATCTCTACAAGCTGGGCAGGTGTGGCCACGCACCATGTTGGACTTCAGAGACAGGGCCCCCCCCCAAACAAGTTGGTTGGCTCCACCAGCTGAATGGGCAGATTCCAAGCTCAGCAAGAGGCCCCGTCTCACCTCAGTAACTAGAGGAGGAGCCAGAACGAGGCTCACGCACATGTGCACACCCTCCTGCATGAAGATGGATACACACCTGTACCACGCATACCCTAAACAGGATTTCAGGAGAAATGGGGAATACCAGGAGCAGCATAACGTGGCCTTGGGAAGATGGGGAGCCTTTCCTAAAGAACCTGGACAGGAGCTTTGCTAGGCGAATGGACATCATCAGAGGGAGCATTGTGTGTAATGAAGGGAAAGGAGGACGCTTCAAGGCCTCCAAAGGAGCCATGTCAGAAGGGACAGCCACCATGTACATGTGTCTGCAGGGAGAGCCATCAATTCCTGAGGACAAAAGGAGTTTCTGGCTCTGACAGGAGTTCAGGTCAGGGATGCTCCACACCATTCTACACACACAAAGAGGGGCTGAAAGTAGGTATGCCTCTGAGTTTATACCCAGGGGAAAAGAAGGGCTATCAACCCACAGGAGGGCTGGCTTCTTGCCAGTCTGAGAGATTAGGACAAATGCTGAAGTCTGAAAGAGGGAGACACAATCAGTAACCTAGGTCAGCTGGACGCCTTTCCTCAGCCCCCAGCGCTGACTGCAGCCTCCGCGTACCCAGGTTGATAAAGGGCCTGCTTTACATTTTTCTAGGACTTGGTCACTTCAAGCTTCTTCTGTTTCCTTAATCCTAGAGGATCTGCCCCCTTTCCCCTGAAGGAATTACACCTTCTCTTCAGACGATCTGAGCTGGTGGCACTGACATTACTCAGCTTTGGGGTTGCTACAGAGTTTGAAAACGGGGTACTAGACCACAGATTTTGCAGTCCTGAGGGTATCAAGTTGACACCCATGATGGTGACTAAGAGGCGAGTGACTGGGAACCTACCTAGCATTGATACTGGCGAAGGACTGTTCACCCCCAGGCAGCATAGAGGCATGGCAGCAGAACAGTGCACAGCTTAATGCTTGGGACGTGTTTGTTTCCGGAAAGTGTCACACCCCAGAGATCACAGCTAACTGGAAGTGTGGAAAGCGGCGAGGGAACAACATTGTGTTTTGGTCTGAGTTTCTAGACATGGAATCACAAGAGGATATAAAACCACCAGGCACCCCAGTATCCCCATATAGGGCTGAAGGGAACCGAGCCATTTTGTGCGTCCTGGAGGCAGATCCAGTTACTCATTATCACTTGCCTTCAGTGGCTTGTCAGGTCTGCCTGTGACCAGCATCCTTAGGGACAGACTAGGGACCCTGTCAGCCCTAACACTCCTGGTCCAGCAGTGGCACAAAGAGGTTTCCTCACAGTAGCCACAGTGGAAAGAGGAAGAAAAAATTCCAGTGTCTGTCAAGTCTATCTTAGGGTGCTGACATGAGGGTTAGCCTGAAATAGAGGGTGGGACTGTGCGTGACTGAATAGTCTCTCGTGAGGTGTGTCCTACAGGTCAACCCCTCAGCCCTGCCAGGAATTTCATGCTGAGGGGGAAGATGGCAGCAAGGAAGGCAGACATGGCGACAGAACAGAAGCTGAGAGTTTTCATCCTGATCTGTAAGTGAGAGAGAGAGAGAGAGAGAGAGAGAGAGAGAGAGAGAGAGAGAGAGAGAGAGAAAAACTTGCTAACTTGAAGTGGTGAAGTGGTATAGACATTTTAAAGCTCAAAGTACATTTCAGTGACACATTTCCTCCACCAAGGCCACGTCTCCTCATCCTTCCCAAATAGTTCCACTTATGGGAAGCAAGATTTCAGATACAGAAGCCTATGGGAGCCATTCTCCTTCAAATCACCACAGCTGGTAAAGGCCTTGTTGCACAAACTTGGGAACTTCAATGCCCACACTTGCATAAAGAAGTCAGGCATGGTGGTGCATACCTGTAAACTAAGCACTCGAAGGCAGAGGCCAGTGGACCCAAGAGCACACTGACCAACCTATGCTGAAGTTTGCTCTGTTGCTATGGTATTGTAATGCTAAGTTCTGTACCTGAAGGTCTAGGCCTATGAGTGAATTCTCACACTTATCAGCTTCTGTTGTGCAAATTTTGTTGCTTAATTTAAGACTGTTGGTTGAATAAAGACGCCTACAACCTGTAGCTGGGCAGAAGAGAGGTAGCTGGAGATTCAGTTCCTGGGCTTAGGGTCTGAGAAAGACCATGAGGGGAGGAGAGAGAGGAGAAGATGCCATAGGGTAAGGGATCATGAGAGCTGGCCAGTCCAAGTAAGACTGGACCAGGTAGAACATGGCAAGTCATAGCTCAGGGTTATTGGCAAGGAAGTAGACATAATAACATAGAAGATCGATATCTGCCCAGCTCGAGTGCTGTAAAGGCTTATTATAAATATAAAGGCTTTGTATATTTGATCTGGGAGCTGAATGATCTAAGGCAGTGTAGAAATCCCCGATTGATGATTAAATATTTACTACAACAAGCTTGTCTAGATGGATCCATAAACCCCAAATTCAGTGAGACTCCCTGCCTCAATTAATAAAGTAGAAAGCAATAGAAAACAGCTGATGCCAACCTCCCACCTCTGGACATACATGCATGGGAATGAAAGCTCTATACACATAAGCATGCATGCGTGTAGCAAACACACACACATACACAGAGGGGGGCAGGCAGGCAGACAGACAGACATATACACAGACAAACATGGAGATATACACAGAGACAGACAGACAGACAGACAGAAGACGACAGATACAAACAGAGACACAGAGAGACTTGAGTTAGAAACCCAGTGACAACAGGCTGGGACTCTTCACTCTTCTTTGTCAGTACTTTGAGATTAGGGGTCATTCACAGTGAGTGTCTTTATGCCACGTTCCGTTTGGATTTGCTGCCTCACAGACCTTCTAGCTTCCCCTTTACCTTTCCTACGAATCAGGTTATCACCCTCCTCCCGGTGGTCCTCCGCCCTCCACCCAGCCCATCCCCTCTAACAGAGAGTTAAGAGACCACGTCACGCCGTGGCCTTGAGGTCTTTCTCCCCACTACTGTAAGGCAAGTCCTAACTACTGCCTACCTCTTGGCACATAGGCTATGCCAAACTAAATCTTGTTCTGTGGAACTTCCTATCACCCCCCGAAAACCCCCAAAAAGCCACAAATCATCCTTGTTCCTCGGATTTCTCTGAGGCGTCTCTCTCCTTCAGCCCTCCCTGAATAGGGCAGCTGTCTCTCTAGCTCTCCTGTTTTAAGCATGTCTCCTAACATAGCTACTTTCCAGGTTTTGAAGGAAAAGATCTCTATCTCTTGGGGTACCCTCATGATGCCCTGGCCCTACCATGATAGTCATAGTCACCCTCCAAAACTGTAAATCCCAAATAACTCTTCCTCTGTAAGTTATCTGGTGATGAAGTCTCATCATAGCAACAACAACAACAACAACAACAATAATAATAATAATAAAAGGAGCTGAGAAACCAACGGAGCCATACCTGAGCACAAAGCCACCTAAGCTTTTCCTCACAGCCCTGACCTACTTTCTTGCCTGGAATCACTCTTAATAAACTCTCCCTGCTCTACCATGTGAGCCCATGCAATTCACAGCCATACACACAGAAGCCTAGATGGTCCAGCCGGCACCATCCAAACTCCCTCCTCACCTCTGGCACCATTTCAGCGTGGCTTCTAGAGTGTTTCTAAGGATGCGATGGGAACATGGCCAGGTGCCATGGCTCTTTCTAAGCACAGGCATCACTCAGAGACATTGGCAGGGCTCCAGGCCCAAGGTATCTCCTCTTCTTCTATCCACCTGAAAGCTAATGTTTCAGACTACAGTGTTCTTTTTAAAGATGGAAATGAAGGCCAAGATATGGCTTAGCGGTTCCTTGTGTCTCTTCAGAAGGGTTAAGTTTGGTTTCAACTATCCACGTGTGCCAAAGTCCAGCTCCAGTGGGGAAAGGAGACTGACACAAGCAGAGGGTAAGTCGGGATAGCTCCTGTGTCTATGGATAAAAAAGGCTACACCTTTAATACTCTGTGTTTGCATAGTAGCTTAATCACAGGTAATGTTGAAAGTAGACTTAATGATTCCAAAAAGGACACGATCTTTTTCACAGTTTGTTTTTAACCAATTTAGCCCTGTTTTTCAGCATCCAGAATGAAAGGGGTAAGCAACTTTGTTACAGTACTTTTCTTAAAGACAAAAGCAGTAAGTTCAGCAAGCATCTGAGTCTCTAGTGTTCTCCAAGCTTCAGCAACCCCCCCCCCAGATGCCCCTTGTACATTTCCTCCTGCAGGCGCTCAGACTCTGTGATCAGGAGGTACCAAACCCTGAGTCCTGAGAAACAAACCCATAAGAGCAATTTTCATTACTCAGTGTTTGCACCATGTGGTAGAAGTGTTGGGCTGTTTCCTAATTGGGTTCCTTTGTGTCTTCGCCTTATTGTATGAGCCTATTCTCCTCATATGCTCCCCAAGGGAAGGTCCTGATCTCTTACTATTTTTCTAATATACCATACTATCCAAATTCCTTCAGCATATGCTCCTTCATGTGCTCCTGTATATGCTCCTTCATATGCTCCTGTATATGTTCCTTCATGTGCTCCTGTATATGCTCCTTCATATGCTCCTGGATATGCTCCTTCATATGCTCCTGGATATGCTCCTTCATGTGCTCCTGGATATGGCAGATGGGGATCAAACCAGTCTAACTTCTTAACAGATTTTTTTTTCTTGTGGGCATACCAGAGCTTGCTATTCATCCTGTAAGTCACGTACCCAGGGAACCAATCATGGGCACTACTCTATACTTTATTTATTTATTTATTTATTTTTATGTGTGAATACTCTGTTGCTATCTTCAGACACACCAGAAGAGGGCATCAGATCCTGCTACAAATGGTTGTGAGCCACCATGTGGTTGCTGGGAACTGAACTCAGGACCTCTGGAAGAGCAGTCAGTGCTCTCAGCCGCTGAGCCATCTCTCCAGCCCCTACTCTGTACTTATTCACTGAACTCCTGCCCTCAACTGCCAAGGCCTCAGACTCTGGGTCCGATCCCTTGTTTCTCTCTACTGTGTGCTTTCATCCTTGAGACAAGGTACAAGTGCCTAAGAGTTTCTGGAACCATCTTTCAGTTAATAAATCTTTACCTTCCTTATTCTTGGTGCAAACCAAACCGGGGGGGGGGGGAGCAGGAGGCGGGGCATAAAGGCCATACCTGTGTAGTAGGCAAAGTCATCACGATAGACAACTCCGTGGTGGCAGAGATTTTTTTTTTCAAAGAATAATTTTATTTTCCTCTACCAAAGCCCATATAAAAGTTTCCAAAGGGAAAAAGCATGTGGGGACTCCCATAACACATAGTGAGGATTATAAAATGTGACCAATGATGTCCACATGCTGGAACTTTGTCCAGCAGCAGTGGTCAGTCTCCATGGGATCCCTGTCACACATAGATGGCTCCCAAGTTCTGTAACTCCATGCCCAGGAGACCCAACAGCCTCCTTTGATCACCACGGGCACCTGAGTACCCATAGCAGATGCTTACACAGACACACATGTAAATTTTAAAAATAAATTTTTAAAAGGAAATATTTTTTTTTAAATGTAGGAACTACGTTGCAGTATCTTCAAAGGGAGTGGAATCGTTTATGTCAATCCCACCCATAAGAATGAATGTCAAGTCTAGTGTGAAGCCAGTCACACTAGATAGTAACCAGACAGCCTGGCTTATCAAAATTCTAGTTCTTCATCTCTCTATTTGCTCAAGATCTCCTCAAGGTGATTGGGGGAAGGACATATGAGGAAGCTTCCAGATTCTTGAGACAGATGAACCTTAGGAACCTCTCAAACCACAGCCTGCCTACCTGCAATCAAGCATTTAAGAGGTGAGTGACTGTTCCTTGTACCTTTCCAAATGTTTTCCTCAAATTTACACACACACACACACACACACACACACACACATAGGCTTTATATAACTAGCCATCTGAGAGTTCTTTAAGAGTGGTAGGCTGCCAATCAAATGAATGCACAGATGATAGCTGTGTGGTGCAAGATGTTCATACAAGATAAAGTGAATCATGGCTGCTGATGGCCAACAGCAAACAAATGAACCCATCAGTGAAGGAGAGGGTGACAGAGAGTGCATGAACATTTGATTGCCTCTCTGAGCCTAAAATGGATTCCTGGGCCAAAAAAGGAAAGGTACCTTTTCTGTGTCAAAACCCTGTAGCACGCACCTCCGAGGGAGCTAAACGTCAAAGACTTAAAACACAAATTACAAACCTGGTGCACACAGGACCGTTCGGAGCAGTGTTATTAGTGTGTGCTCAGCTTCTATGATCACTGCACAAGGGGGCATTGTGCTACTCTGCCAGGGCTCTAATGAAGTTTGGTCTACATTGGAATTTCAGAACTCAGGGCACAGGATGGAGCCAGACAGACTGCCTTTAGACATGGTGGCTCCACTTGCTAATTGTTTACCCTTGGGCATTTTCTTAATGTATTAATAAGATAATAACATCAGTCTCTGGAGACACCGTATTCTCCACGCCTGCATCTTCTTGACTTAAAGAGGCCCAGTCTGATGCTCTGGTACCATCCCTTCTTTGCCTTGCTTCAGGGAATCCTTTAAGCATGAGATGATCTCATCCTGTCAGAGCGAATCTCCACATTCCTCCATAGTGTATAAGACAGTTGATAGGGGGTTTATTGTTTGTTTTATTTTCTTGCCTGAAAGATTCCATTTCTCGAGCAGGTTTTGACTTCATCTTGGGACTGGAGGATGGATGTACTCCTGGGTGGATACATGAATAAGATCGCTGATCCAGCACCACCCACATAGCACAGGCTGATAAGTGCTAATTCCTGAAGCTGAAGGAATGACCGCCACCCTGTGAGGTTATCAGTGTTGGTTGAGATGGAAGGGAACATGGTGTACTGTATTGAGACCTTATCAGGGTAGGCTTGGGTCACCTGATTAAGAATATCCCCCCCCCCACGCCACTGTCTCTGCATTTCAATACTCAGTCCCCAGTGTGTTGTTATTTTGCTGAAGGAAGTGTGTTACTGGAGACGGGCTTTGATCATTGAAAGGCTCGTGCCATCGCCAGTTTGCTCTCTCTGATCTCTGCGTTTGGAATTGTGAGCCAGCAGCCTCTGCTCTACCATCACGGACTGGAAATGAAAACACAAACTCTTCATTCTGTATGTTGTATTGATTATGGTATTTTATGACAGCAACAGGAAAGTAACTGATACAGTTGCCTCCAGCCACATGGCCAAGAGCTTTCCAAACACAAACCTCTGCCTGCTCTCCCTTCTTCCTTCCCACCCTCCACCTCCTCTCTCTCTCTCTCTCTCTCTCTCTCTCTCTCTCTCTCTCTCTCTCTCTCTCTCTCTCTCTCTCTCTCTCTCTCTCTCTCTCTCTCGTGTGTGTGTGTGTGTGTGTGTGTGTGTGTGTGTGTGGTGTTTTCACATGGATTCACTTCTATATGCTGCTATCCATGGAAGTCATAGATCAATCTCAGGATTGGCTCCACTTTGGTCTTCCATCTTGAGTTTTGAGAAATGTCTCCCACCATCAACAGGTAGCTGAGCCTTTAGACTAGATAACAGGTCCTACAGTCTAAGGAATCAAAAATGAAATACACTGAGAAAAAAAATCACTTCACAGAATTGCAAATGATCTTTTGTGTTCCTCCCAACAACCCAAGTATGTGTGTGTTTGTGTGTGTGTCTGTGTCTATGTGTGTCTGTGCAGGTGTGTGTCTATGTGTGCTTGTGTGTGTGCATGCATGTGTCTGTGTACATTTATGTATGCATGTGTGTATGTGTGTGTGTTTGTGTAGGTGTATGTGCATATGTGTGTATGTATGTGTGTATGTGTGTGTAGGTGTATGTGCATATGTGTGCATGTATTTGTGTGTGCATGTGTGTATGTGTGTGTCTGTGTAGGTGTATGTGCATATGTGTGTATATATGTGTGTATATTTGTACATGTGTGTGTGAATGAATGTGTAGGGGTCTCTGTGTGTATCTTTTTGTGTGTTCAGATTCACTTGTCTCTGTGTGTATACATTCATTCCATGTACATGTGGAAGTCACAGGAAAACCTCAGAGTTTGTTCCTCAGACACATTCACCTTGTTTTTTAAGATAAGGTTTCTCATTGTTTCAAGGGCTCAGTGATTTGGCTAGACTGTATGGCTGGACTGTGCGACCCAGGAATCAGCAAGTCTCTGCCGTGCCAAGGAAAAGACATCCATCAAAACCAACAATCTAGGGAACAAGTGCACAGCACCAAAAGTACACTAGCAACCGGTTCCTCGTCAGAGCTGGAGTAACCAAAGCTGTTCACCTCCGCCAAGGTCACCAAGCAAAGTGGGAATGTCTGATAAGTACCTGACTTTGAAGTCCCCACATACCTTGGAGATTGGTGACTCAGTAAATTCTGACATCGTGTAGACACTAAGTCTTCCTTTGTGTTTGTGACACAGCATGTTCAAGGTACAAACCCTCTCTAGGAAGGTGTAACTGCTTGGGAACACCTTCCAGTCACCAGACCTGAGTCTCACCAGACAGCTGCCCACTCCCCTCTGTCTTCGAATGGTCTTTAAGAAGGGCCCAGGATTTGGGGCCAGTTGCTCAGGACATCAGTGCGTCTAGGACTGAACTTCTCCCTCTCTTTCTGCTTCTGCCATTTTCACCCATGGAAAGCTGTCTCCAACCAAATCCTAAGTCTGAGGGA
This sequence comes from Mus pahari, assembly GCF_900095145.1. Classification (NCBI taxonomy): domain Eukaryota; kingdom Metazoa; phylum Chordata; class Mammalia; order Rodentia; family Muridae; genus Mus; species Mus pahari. The sequence goes on along the minus strand of NC_034605.1, from coordinate 55,124,089 downwards.
ATTCCTCCACCAGGCCATAGCACTTTCCTTCTAGCTTGTATAAACTATGTGAAATAGTTCATATGTAAAATAAAATGTGTATAAGAAAAACAACCATAGCATCTATCCAGGGGAAATGACCCCAGAGTTATAATTATATTTACTATCATAAATATTACACAATCAATATTATGTGGCAATGTCAGCATTAATAATTACTCAGAAGTCGCTTGCAAAGCCTTATTTTCATAACACAATTCTTATTTTACATTAACCTGTGTGTGCCTGTGTGCGTGTGTGAGTTTATGTGTGTGTACATATGTGCCGGGTCATATATGTGGAGATCAGAGAACAACTTTCGGGATTCAGCTCAATCTTTCCAACGTGGGATTCTAGGGGCGGAATGCTCAGGCCATCAGGATTTGTGACAAGCACCCTTATCTAGTAAACTGTCTTCATGGCCCCGTAGCACCATTTTAAATTCAGCTATTAACAACTGAGAAATGCAAAATTATTCAAAGATCCCCATGACCGTAGCTGAGATGAGACTTAAAACCCCATGTATCTGTCAAATTATCTCAAATTCATGAGTGCAAATTTTGATAGTCACATCCCCATTCCAACTCTTCAAAAAGTATCTACTTCGTTGTTCTGATTGTTTCCATTTAAAAAAAAAAAAAAAATCCCAAGGAAATGGGAGAGGACTCACTGGTGTGGCTGAGATTTACCACTCTGGGCCTTAGGTTCCTGCTCTCACTCCACATCCCACAGTACCTTCAAGAGAATGAAGATGGCATTCAACACCAGGCGCTTCTCAGAAGAGGATAAGGGCTGGGAAGCTGGGTTTCAGCAGTGACTAGGTGTTTCCTTTGCCCAGTGGTGAGACTGTGACAGGATACTCCAGATGGGGGGATTTTGAGGTGAGACTGTGACAGGATACTCCAGATGGGGGGATTTTGAGGAGGGGAAGGTTATTTGCTAGAGATCGAAAGGTCCAACATCAAAGCACCAGCAGGTTCAACATCAGGTTCCAAGAAGATGCCATTGTTGGATCTTCTGGAGAAAATAATCAGTGTGTTCTTTGTGTCAGAAGAACAGGAGGGAGAGAAGGGGGAGAGAGAGAGAGAGAGAGAGAGAGAGAGAGAGACAGAGAGACAGAGAGACAGAGAAAGAGAGACAGAGAGAGAGAGAGACAGAGAGACAGAGAGACAGAGAGAGAGACAGAAAGAGACAGAGACAGACACAGAGACAGAGAGACAGAGAGAGAGACAGAAAGAGAGACAGAGAGACACAGAGAGACAGAGAGACAGAGAGACAGAGAGAGACAGAGAGAGACAGAGAGAGACAGAGAGACAGAGAGACAGAGAGAGACAGAGAGCTTGTCTTTCCCACAACAGCTCATTGATTCATTCACAAAGGCTCAGCCCTTATGATCTAAATATCTCTTCTAATCCACCTAATAATTTATCATCTTTCAATTTATTTTGACCCTTCTTCAGGCAAGTCACGAAATACTATATTTGCTGTATATAGCTCCTTACCTTTCTTGCCAGATTTATCTAAATTCTGGAGTGATAGTAAGACAGTCAACAGTATGTTCTTATAAAACTTAGTTTCAGGTCTTCACTATTGGTATGCATGAGCAAATCTGGGTTTATGAAAATATTAGCTGTATGTTCTACAGCCTTTCTCCAAGTTCCACCAACCTGTGTTCTAAGTCCAGGAGCTTGCCATCCGTGGAGAATACTTCTACTTTCCATGCCCGGGCCTTTTACCCTCAGTCTGCCTTGCTACCAAAGGCTAGTGGGTACCTGAGTCTGAGTGGTTAGAAGGATGTTTGCCTGTTCCCTGTCATTGGGAGAAAGCACCTAGCTTCTCTCAGTCACTATTGTATTGGCTTTAAGATTTTTGTGACTGTTATTAATGTCTATTCCTAGCTTGTTGAGAGATTTCTCCATGAATTCATGTTTGGTTCTGTCAGATTATTTTATGCACCAATTATTATAAACATTATGGGATCAATTGATATAATAGACTAAAGGATTCATTTTAGATTTATTTTCTTTTACTTTATTTTTCAAAGGTTCATTGATTTTTATTTGTGGGGGGCTGTATGTGTATATGTGGTGTGTGTGTGTTTGTGTCTACATTATGTATAGATCACATCTGTCCTTTAGTGGCCTCTAAGACCAAAAGAAATCATCAGATCCACTCTAGCTGGGCTGGATTAACAGACCATTGTGAGTCACCACATGGGTACTGGAAACTGAATGCAAGTCTACTGCAAGAGCTTTTAACTTCTGAGCCACCCCCCTAGTCCCTTATTTCATTTATATTTGTGTGTGTGTGTGTGTGTGTGTGTGTGTGTGTGTGTGTGTGTGTGTGTGTGTGTAGCATCTATGGAATCCATAAGAGGGCATCAGATCCCTTGCAGCTGAACGTTGAGGCAGTTGTCAATCACCTAATGGATGCTGGGAAACGTGTTCTTGCGCATGCTCCTTGCTGATGAGTCATCTCTCCAGACCAAGAACGTTGATCATCTCCATGTTTCTCAGCCTTCCTGAGGCTGCGACGCTTTAACACAGTTCCCAGTGTTGTGGTGACCCCCAACCATAAAATTATTTCATTGATACTTCATAACTATAGTTTTGCTACTGATATGAATCATAATATAAAATATCTGATATGTGACTCCCAAAGGGGTTGAGACACACAGGGTGAGAACAACTAGAATAAATAATGATGAAAGAAATGGATCCACCTTCAATAAATCCATCCTCGTTGGAATGAATAGCTCATATGTTGGATTGATTTGTTAATGCCTTGTGGTTGTTTGTGTCTATGTTCATTCCACGTATTAGTTTTCCTTCTATAAGTGTATTTATGTAACTTTGATATCTGCATAAACTAATTGAATGAATTAGCAAGCATTACTCATGCTTCTGTTTTCAGAAAGAGATTTTAGAGAATTAGTGTTATCTACCCCTTAAATATGTGGAAGACATCGCCAGTGACCTGTCTAGACTCAACTTTCTCTTTTCTTTTTTTTAAATCTTACTAATAATTGTCTTGATGGAATCTAGTTGGTTGGCTCAGCGGGCAAATCGCTTTTCATGCAAACTTGGGTCTCTGAGTTCAGATTCTCCAGACCCAGATAAAGCCAGGCACACGGCAGTACCTGTCTGCAACCCCAACAACCCTACACTGAATTAAGAAGTGGAGCCTCCCCAGAAGCTCCAGCCTTCTAAACACATACCATACATGCCACCCTTCCCCCAATGGCTTGACTCCTTTAACAAACAAGGGCATTTTACATGATGGTTCTCATTTTTAAAATGAGCTTGCTTTTGTTAGAAGTGGCTATTCACATTACTAGTTTTGTGGCTGTAGAATCATTCACAGGGCTTTGTTCTTTCAATAACCATGGTTCCACTAGATAAGGAAATTGTTACTTGATTGAAAACTCTTCCTCCTTCATTTCTTATTTGTTACTTTGTGTTTCTCTCCTCTCTTCCATTTGGGGTCTGTGCTAGAACAATTAGATTTTCCCCCATATAACCAATCTTTTAAAAGTAAAAATAATTAAAAAGTAAATGAAAATTTGGTTGTTAAGCAACATTCTAAATCTTATTTTATTCCTTACAAATTAGAGTGTTTTAATCTATAAAGGTATGGCATTCTACTTTTTAATGTTTCATATATGCATACTACAAAATAAGTATGAAAATGAGGAACTTCAGCATAATTGGTACTTTTTACTTGTAAGAAAACATAAAATATTATACAATATAGCACAGCAATATTGAAAAAATATTCATTTCAAATACCCAAGCCCAATTCCCCACAATCTAAACTGATTATTATACACATGAAAGTTGTTTTTAAACAATTTCAAGGGTACCCACACGAAGAAAATTAAGAGTGAAGCAGTTGGTTCTTGTACCCAGAAAATAAGTACATCTCTCACCCTTCCTTTAATGAACTGGAAATCATTCCCTTTCCATTCTCTGATTTTTGTTAAATTAAGCAAGCAAAGCAATTGAGAGAAAGCCAGCTAAATGCTGTGGTTCTGGTTCATCACATTTAGTTTTAATTATGAGTGTTTAATCAAAATAAAACCCTGGAGGAAGAGACACAGTCAAGGAGATTGCTTCAGCAATCTTTGAGACAACAAAAGGTTGAGAGAGATGGAAGCCTGGGGTGGCAAGAGGACAAGATGCTGCAGAGCCAGTAGGAAGAGCCACCAAGATGTCTCAAAGCCCTGAGGACCTCAGGATAGACTTAGAAACGGTTTCTTTCCATCCTTCCTGAATTTCACTTGAGTGTCCTAGTGCTCTTGGCTACAGCCCTCTTGAGAAGCCAAGTCTGAAATGAGGGTGCAATATTGGCTCTTGGCTGATTTGGGATACATGGGGGGCGTGGCTGGTTGACAACCAAAATTATGTTGGGCCATTTTATGACTTTTACTTGCTGTGGTGGTTTAAATCACAGCAGCCCCCACGGGATCACATAGTTGAATACCAGGGAGTGGCACTATTTGAAAGGATGAGAAGGATTAGGAGGTGTGGCCTTGTTGTGTCTCTCTCTTTCTTTTTCTGCTTATGGATCAGGATGTGGCTTTTAGCTACTGTTGCAGTGTCTGCTTGCATTGCCACCATGTTTCCTGCCATGATAATAAGGGACTACACCTCTGAGAAACTGTAAGTGAGCCCCCAATTCAATGCTTTCTTTGATGAGAGTTGCCTTGGCTGTGGTGTGTATCTTCACAACTATAGATCAATGACTAAGACACTAGCCTTTGAACTTCATCCTTGATGTCTGAGCTAACATCTCCTATTGATGAAAAAAGAAAACCCCCTAAGAGTGTATCTCTAATCAGAAAATAGCATTCCCCTGCCCAGCCTGGAGCTAAGGATGCTGTAAAGTTCCTCAGTTTGCTGTGGCTGCCTGCCGATGGTTTTATATAAGTATATTCCAATCACTTTTCTTGTTAATGGGACAAAATACAGGGCAAAGCAAAGCATCAGTGGCGATTTTGGCTCACACTGAGGGCATAGTCTGGAATTTTAGACTCCTGTTAAGGTCTTAGTACCTGCAGCAGACCTTCTCCTCTCACACATATTACCAGGCCCCTGTTGAGTCTCCAGCCAATTAAAAAAAAAACAAAAACAAAAAACCTGGGAATTTGAGTTTACACTCTAGAAGTTGTTGCTTGCCACACTGATTTCTCCCTAGTCTTTCCCTGAATCCTGTCTTGGTATCAAATATAAAAAGGGAGCCTAGCTCTACCATGGAGGCCCTTACTTGGTCTCTGCTACTGGGCTTAACTCTGCTCAGAGCTTCTGCTGTGCTATTGGCTGTCTGGCTGTCTGTGGTGTTAATGACTCTACCACTGTGAATCTGTAGCCAGGAAGCAGAGAGCATTGAATGCTGGTGCTCAGATGGCTTTTCCTTTATCATTCAGTCTAGGATTCCAGCCCAGGGGATGCTGCCACAGCAATTAGCACAAGTCTTCCCACCGTGTTTAAGCCACACTAAAAAACATCCCCACTGTGAAGCCAGATCCTGTCAAGTAGACAATACCAAGTGCATGATCTATGACTTTCTTTTTTCTGGGGTAGAAAAATGTCAGGAGCCATCTAGGATAGGCTAAAGGCTAGCAGATGACTTTCCTGAAAGTGCCCCGCCATTTTTGCATGAACTGTGATGAGTGAGCTCCAGGAGGCAAGGCCTGAAGAGACTTCATCTCAGGGTTGCTTCTTGAAACTGATATGCCTTTCCTGTCATCATTAAATTAATATAACATTTCTGGGCATTAGCCCATCCTATTGGGCAGATTTTTGGCATATCAACAAAGATGTATTCTCTTGTAGTAACTCAATGTAGACAAATAAATAATTTCACAATTCCTAGCAACGATTGTATATGATCCCTAAATTTATACGAGTAAAATTTGAGCCCTCTATAATATGAAAATCAGTTAGAACTCTGCAAGCCTTCGTGTGTCACAAGTTCATGGCACTAAAATAGAAAGCAGGCATCTAACAGATTTATGATCAATTTATTTTCCGTTTGTCCTGTAAAATCATTATTTGATGACTAAAGTTTGTAAACGGGAATGAATGATTGATCTATTGTAGGTGCAAGAACGGGAGATAAAATATTGAGTGGATTTATCTATACAAAACTTGAATACTAATGAGACACTAGGCAGACAATTTGCCTCTTGACTGCTAACTTAGACATAAGAACTATGTCGTGCTCTTCTCCTCTCTTCACCCCCGCTCTCTTCTCTTCTTCTTTTCCCCCCCTTCTCTCTTCTCTACTCTTCTACCCACTTTACCGCTCCCCATCTCTGCTTAATAAACCTCTCACGTGGAATCACCTTGGCGTGGTCTGCTGTTTGGTTTATCCGCTCAAATCATATATATTAATATTGCTTAATAATGCTAATTCATAAA